>NW_020955227.1:2567462-2649636 GCF_003031625.1 Empidonax traillii
ATCAATCTTTTTTTCAGTTTGTTAATATTGTTGTCACTCAACTGAAATTTATCATCACATGACTTATGATTGGGAGACAGTTTCATCTGAGGAACATTCTCTTAATTTACCATATTCAAATTTCCTCTCCTGGCTTGACTCTGCAACACAAAGACCAAGACTTTGCTTGGTTCTAGCCTATTCTACTTTTTCCCTCCCAAACCAGCAGCAGTAAATGTCATAACTATTTATAAACTGCACAGGATTGGAAGTCAAAGTAGCAAAATAACATGGATATAAACTCCTAATCAGCCCCAGAGGCTTTAATGGATGGGCTTAAATGCCCATGGGCTGATTTCTCTTGGAGACCTGGCCTTGAAGGACCCTCTGGCTCACAGTTTGCTTCCCCATGGCAGTCAGAAAAGCAGCTTTGCCTATTTTGGGCAATTTTTAAGGGCTTTTTAAGAACTTTAAACGCCCTCTGCACATCCAGTCTCACCAGGCTTCCTCTGGATTTCATGCCATGAGTTCAGCAGCAGTGGGACAGGCATGGGGACTCTGCTCCATCACCGTGGCTGAGCTGGCAGGTCTGGGCTCTCTGCATCCTCCTACTTTTGAAAATGAGGGTGACCATGAGCAGGGCCAGCTCTGCCAGGCAGGATGAAAACACTCCTCCTATGCCAGCAGAAGGGCAGACCCGGCCACTGCAGAGAAGACTCCACCGTCAAACTTCACCGAGGGAAGAATTTAACTTTTCTTTCTTTCAATCTTTTTTTAGAGATCATAAATATTTATGAAGCGCCTGTCAGTCATTTTTAGGGTTTCTGACTGAGTGTGTCACAAGAGAAGGGCTTTTATGAGGATTTATAGTAAATTGCAGTAAATTGTATTCCTGTCAGGGAGCACAGAGGAGTTACACAATGTCAGGGGATGCAGGAATTCTCCCCAGTGTGGCAGTGATGCGCTCGGGTGAAGCTGTCCCTGCCCGGGGTGTCATCGTGAAGCCTGAGCACTTCTCAAGTGTCACTTCAGTCCTCAAACTCCAGCAAGGCATGGTTGGGAGAAACTCCCTCTTCCTGGGCAGAAATCACAGCAAATCATCCTAATGTAGCAGGTGCACTGCTCTCCTGGATTTCTCCATTGCTGAACACTCCCTCTCCCCAAAACTGCCATGCCCAACAACAGCAGGGATTATATCCAGCTCTAGGTATTACACACAAATCCAACTCTCCTGTAACTGCATCCCAACAGGAAAACAGTCCTGGATTCTCACATCAGCAGGATTTTGGAACTTTAGGGATGTAAAAGTGGGCCTGAAACATCAATCCAACAGCAAGCATTGAAGAAACACTTTTCCTACAATAAAGCAAATCAAGGCAAAGCCCAGAGAATGTTCCAGGAGTAAATTATTGCAACTATCTGTTGTACAGTGAGAGGAGGAGACAGAGGCTGCTACAGAATCATTGAGAAATAGAATTGACCTTAAAGATCATCTCATTCCCACCCCACTGCTGTAGACAGGGGCACCTTCCTAGACCCGATTGCTTCAAGCCCTATCCGAGCTGGTCTTGAAGACTTCCAGGGATGGGGCAGCCACAGCTTCTCTGGGAATCTATAACCCTACACTTCACCAAACCATGCTGTGACATGCCTGTCACACAGAAGTCTTCTGTCCTAAAAAAAAAAAAAACTTTAAAAAATTAAGTTTCTAACAATAAATCCTCAAAAGCTACATCCAGTACAGTCCTTACACCAAATCTCTTTGCCCATTGAATTGTCACTTCCTGAAAAAAAAAAAAAAAAAAGGCAGGATGGCAACATAACTTGCCCTGGTGTTATAACCAAAGACCCTCTCCTGAAAGCTACATCCCAGTTGTCCCAAAACATGAACTGCTCTTTCACCCTGTCCCTCAGTGTCCCAGTCCCAGGGACTTCGAAATAAATAAAAAAGTGAAGAACAATATTTTTCAAACCCGCCACAATTTCATCGGATTTTGCTGCTCATCATCAGTACCACTAAAGATTAAGGGAAAAACTGATGGCACCCCAACCCTGAGGCAAATCCTCCCTGGATCACAGCACATTAACCTGGAACAGTCCATTGCATTATCCCAGTTGCTCCAGAGCCACACTATTATTCTTTGGCTGATTCAATCACGTTCTATTTTGCTCATTAAAGTAGGGGAAGAATGTCGAGATCATATTTTGCCCAACAAGAAAGAAGTGTGAAGATGGAAAGTGGTTTTGCATTAATTGAATCAAGGATGACAGTGCAAGCAGCTCTGAGCCCCATAAATCTAGACAGGCTCCTGTCAGATAAAGTATCAATGTGCTTTATCAAACTTTGTCCATAGATTTATAGAGTGCTCAGGCCACAGATCTGTAGTTCCTCAATGTAATCACTTCAGCATTTTCCAGCTATGCTACCAAGCTCCATGTGAAATAATGGAATTTATTGACAGAGAAGCAGGCACTGCAATTTTGCTGTTGTTTAGAAAAATTGCCCATCAATGAGGTGTCGGTGGAGAAAGACAAAAGATATTACAGTATGATGACTGTCTCCTGACTCCTGCTGAATTGGTAGATGAGCCATTAGCTTCCATGGAGGCAAAGGGGTGGCCACTCTTCCAGAGAGCTGCTCTGGCTTGTACTTAAAAATTGTACAAGACAAAAAAAAAACCCTGAATAAAATCAAACCCCAAACCTTAGACTTGTTCCAGTCTGCTGAATTACTTCAGTCACGGATTGCAAGTCAGAACTCTGGGTTTTTGTCAGTGTTGTTTTGGTTAAGCTATCACAATATTTAACCTCCTAATTATATAGATCTCTCTTTGCACAATTCCTGTTCACATTTCACTGTCTATTAAAATGTGTAACTACCACTGATCACATTAGGTAAATGTGTATCATTCTTCCTCTCAACATTAGAGGATACAGAGCGTGTGAGTTGAGGACAGACTGTCGAAATGAGGTTGAATATAATATCTTTTTTTGCACTGCTCTAAGTCCCCTGACTTCTCGTTTGGTTTCAGGAAGGAAACAGCAGTCCTGCCAGGAATTCTTAACAAAACAGGGTTTACGTTTACTGCAGGGAGTGGGAATAAATGTTCGTGTGGGTATCAATTTATAATGCACTGTGCTCTTGAAGCATCCTTTTTGGAGGTGGCTGCAGGAGCTGGCAAGTGCTCCAATGCTTTGGGAGCAGGACTTTGGGGTCTGGCTGTGCTGAAGGTGACTGTGCTACGGAGCTGCCAGTGTTTCTCCAACTGCCTTCAAATCACCTTCATTTCAGCAATTAGCATGACCTCCTCTCTACTGACTGTCCTCTAAGGGTGCTCAAACTGTCTCAAAATCTTTCCTCAAAAAAATTTCTATTTTCCACCTGCCAACACCTGAAAGTAGTTTGTGATTGAATGGTGGCTAGAGCTCCAGGCAGGGGACAGAACCAAGAACACACCTATGCTGCAGTTGGAAAGCCCTGATCATGTCATCAGCACATAATGATGCAACTTGTCTCCCCTTGGGTTCTATTAATCCTGCTTCCCCAGCATCCTTTGATGCCTATTACTGCTCTAATTGTTAGTGCAACCTGCTCAAGCAGGTCCATGGGCTACAGGCTCTGCTGCTCTATGAACACCCTGGGACTCCAGTCCAGGCTCTTGCTCCTTTATTTCCAAAACTACAGAGCTGATGCAGATGAACTGAAAGGTATCCCTGGCAAACAGACACATCTCATCCCCCACTCTCCCATGAACTGACTGCAAGATAATGTCACTTGCTCATTAACTTCATCGTGGTACCAAAGCACTTTGTGGGAGACACGGAGGTGGGAATGAGCTCTTTCTTCTGTGCTGCAGTAGCTCAGGCCCCAAATGAAATCAGGGCTCTGTCGCTTTAGGCAAGATAAACCTGCTTAGAAATACTCCTGGCCTCAAGCACTCACTGTTCAAGCAAAGGAAGGAAAGGTGGAAGGGCAAACAGAAATCCTGAAGAATGAAGTGACTTGCCTCAGGCTACAGGGGAGGTCAGTGGCCGAGGCAGAGTCCAAGGAGCTTTCTAAATGCTATTCCTGCTAGTAGGGACCTTGACCTAAGAGATAATCAAGAATGAAGTATAAGCAGTCTCCAGCCTGCTTATACATCCAGGCCAGGATGAATTCCTTACTTTGATGTGACATTTTAAATTGCACAAAACTCCTGGCCTCCTCCCCGTGCCTTGGTGACCCTTAGGGAGCAGAGTGGGATGTGCAGTAAAGGGCAGCCCAAGCAATGGAGACAGGCAGAGAAATAAAATGCTAAGAAAAAGCATTGGGGTTTCATGTCATCAGCAAAAACCCAAATTCTAGCCCAGCCATATGCAAGACATTCAGTCACAGACGATTAATAGCAACAAGGAGCATTGCATGACTCTGTCATGGAGTGGGACGGGTACATGACACAGGCAGGGCTAATTTCAGGTAGGTAACTCCTGTTGGAAGAGGGTGTCTGGCTTGTAACACACCCCTGCAACAAAGACATTTCCCAGAGGTGAGGCCACTGGGAAGCACACCCTTCAGTCCTTGTCCTGACACGGGAGGATGTCGTGCTTAAAAAGGCATCGTGCAGCCAAGGATGGGAGAGCTGCTCCACATCTCACAGGGAAAGCCTGTTCTCACAAGATTTCCAGTCAAACTGAATACACCCACGGTTCAGAGGACGTACACACCATCAAACTCCATGTGTGTAAGGACAAGGCACATTCTACCTCCCTGATGAAGCCGATTCAGAGGTGGTGTCCTCTTGTGACCCTGCTGAGCTGGGCTGCCATGCCCTAGTTCTGCCCTAAGGACATGAACAGACCTTCACCAGCGGTTAAATTAGAGTAATTAAAAACCAGCTGTGGACCTTCTCAGGTGAGCTGGCTGTACAAGCGCTCTCTGTCCTTGCACAGTGCTGGTGTAAAGCCCCACAGGCAACCACTTCCCTTCCAGGGAAGCCTCCAGCTGGTAACACACTCAGTCAAGGCCTTATGATAGTCTGACTGTACTCTCATTTCCAGACTGCCCCCTTAAAATGACATTTTTGTCTCCATTTAACACTAGTCAACTTGTTCTCCTGCTTCAATAACCCCTGTAAACTCAAACCTCCCCCTGCCTGAGGAGTGCAGCCACAGTGTTGAGTCCTTTGGGCACCCAGCACAGCCCTGCAGGTACTGTAACAGCCATAGGCAGCCCTCACAATGACACTCTGAGTGACAGACAGAGGCTGTTTGCCATCTGGACACACTACCTGTGCTTTCCCTGCTCCAGTCATTCCTTGTGCCTGACCCAGCAGTAAGGGGAGCAAAGTGTGTGGTGCTCAGGCTTGAAAAAACCCTGGCAGCAAATAACTGGAAGTGCAGTTTAGTCATACTGTGCCTTGTTATTCTTGCTCAGTGTGTCCTTGACCACTGGGAAAAGGTGAACCCCCTACAAGGAAATCCACCCACCCACTCTGATTTTATTCCGGTTAAATTGCATTTACTTCACCTCTCCTCCACCTGGTCACAGTGAAACAAAGACCACTTTCTTCTCTGTCTCCCATGACCTCTCTGAGTGGCACTGTGTAACTTCAGTGTGATTTTGCCTCTCCTTTTCCCCGACTGCAAAGCCAGTGCTGGTGATGTTGGCACCTGTAACACCACACTGTGCAGCCCACAAATGAGATATAGTCAGGATGGTGTTCATCAAATGAAACAAGGAGATGCTGGGGAGAAGCATGGAGAGAAATACCACAGAACAAATTAACAGAGGTCTGACATGGCACTGAGATGTCGAGAGTTTGTTACCAGACAGGAGACTGCAATATGTTTCCAGACAGTGGTGTGTTAATGCTGCTCTCTCTTGATTTTTGAGGTCTGTATTATCCTTGTCATAGCTGCTTCCCAAAAAAAGTGGAACAGCACAAAACCACAAAGGTGGCTGAGTATCAAAGGAGAAACTGTGCCACATATCTTTACTTGATTAAAGTCCCTTAAAATAGGGAATGGCCAACTCATGTCCTTTCATTATCCCAACATTCACTAAACAAATAAATTAATGGGAGGAAGTTGTGCAGTAGGAGTTAATTTCTTCATTTAGCTACAGTGTATAAGTGCTTCTCACACTTAATGGGCTTAAAATGCAGTATCCAAAATACATATTGCAAAGAGATATTACAGAACATGAGCAGTGCTTGCAGGCGCAGGCACAGGCACAAACGCTCTCAAACACGCAGTAGCTTCCTTCTGCTTCCTCCTGACCCTGAATTAATTCTTATGTTAACCGTGCACTTCTTTATAACTAGTCCAGGCTCTGTAAAGATTTGCTCCTGGCTGGCTGGGGCTTATTACGTGCTTCCTAACCCTTCTCCATGCCTGGAATTACCATCTGGATCTGTCCATCACTGTGCCCAGAGAATTGCAAATGTTCACAGCGCCTCTTGCCTGGCTCTGTTTCAGCACAAATTGGGGTTAAACATGATCTAAACACAACAAGAATAGGGCAGAGGTCAGCGGTTGTGATGGTACAGAGAGGTTTGCTGATGCTGGAACACTGTTCAAAAACTAAGGTCCCTTTCAACTTAATTTGTAGGTTTGTAACAGTAGAGATGAGTTGTTAATTCACCCTTGACAGCTTTATTCAACAATCGATGCGTAGGCCTCGGAAATTAAATAATGAGGATCAGTGCTGTCTTGTATTTGTTTTTAAGGGTATGAAAGGACATCAGCCATCATTCACTAGAGAAGCAGAGTGATTCCTATCATCAGAGACATGAGTAGAAACAACCTGATCCCCTGAGGGGGCAGGAAGCCCTCAGAGCTCAACTGGGATGTCCCTTGTCTAACAAAGACAACCAGACTGTATGGGCTGAACTTCACCAGAAAGAAGCTGTGCAAAACACTACAGTGATGATCAAATATGTAGTATTAACACCTTGGGAAGTGGAAAGCCCTGGGCCTCCTCTCATGGAGGTTCTAGATCAATATGGTATTGGCAGACTAGTATGTAAACTGGTATCCATGAAAGTGAGGCAGAGTGCTCTGAGCTCTCCATATGATCTGATCTCTGGCATGAAATAATCTTCCCAGAGCCTAACACAGCTCCTCTCACCCCCTTCTCTTGTGAGCAGATGCTCTCATATTCCTTTGACTCAGAGACAATTCCCCTCTCCTGTATTATGTAGTTCTGGGATAAGTTTTATCTTACCACCAATTAACCATCCAAATCTGGAGATTAAAAATAGAGTGAAATTTTATTTCTCTCTGTGAGACTCTGCTCCGCCACTGCTACACATATCTCTGATATTCTCAAGAGAAATAACAGGCTTATGTTATTTGTTTTAATGCCCATGACATCATGGCATTGTAGATGGAATATCCACACATGACAGAGAAAAGGCTTAGGAGAAAGAAGAGTTTTTGAGGTGGGGGAGGAAGGTTGATAATCTCGACTGAACAGGGGGAACAGAGGTTTGATTCAGAAGAGCAAGTTGCAAATTAACTAATATTAAAAAAAGGAAGGTTAATTAGTAAAAGTTAGACTGACCCTTTCATGCTGTCACAAGTTTTTCTTAATGCCATACCATCTTCCACTGTGCACATCAAGTAGACCTGATCTCCTGATCAATAGAGACACATGGATTAAAGCAGAGCTATTTCCATAAAAAAAAAAAAAAAAAGAAAGAAAAAAGGGGACACGACTATCAAGGGGATTGAATGGCTCAAGGGTCTGTTAATAGGATAGAGAGTTGTTCACCTTTCAAGGTCTCTGGTCTGATTACAGACCAGGTCAATAGGGAGAATGAAAGCCATTGCTTTTAATGGCTGGGTAGTGATGGATGTGAAATGAATTGATGGTCTCAACCAGTCCAGAGCAGACTTCACAAAAATCCTTAACCTGTCTGGCTTTTTTTTTTTTTTTTTTAATAGAAATGTAGAAGGAAAAAACAAAGATTAAAATACCCAACTAGGGCATTTTTTAGTCCATTCCAAGGTCTGTTCTGCAATTTTCCCCAGCTTCAGCAAATCACCTCATCCCTTCATAGCCTCACTTCTCTTTATGTAAAACAAAGATGACATTTGAGTGCCAGTAATTAAAGCTAAACACCTCTACATTGTGACCAGGATATGTCAGGCTTGAGTACCCCTTATGTCCCAAGGGAATCCATGTCTCCAGTGCCCCTCTGCCTTCAGAGATCACCCCTTTTCCTAGAGGTCAGGCAGCAGAACAGTGTTCCTAGATGCTGCTTCAGAAAGCCTCAGTCCTCAAAGCCATCCATCAGTCACCTTTCTCACAGGCACTAAACTCATTTAAGGGAGAGAAAAATAAAAAAGTAGAGCAAAGAAAGAACTAGATTTCATCATATGGGAAGATTGTGAGGGGGAGTCTGCCTTTGAAGTGCCTACAAGGGAATCTAATCAAGGCATTTACTATAAACAGAGAAAATCGATCACAGAACATTTTTAACATTTAAAACATGTCTCTGTTTGGACAGCTGAGACATCCCATTACTGTGAGTGACACTCCTGGATCAAGGGTCTACACAATTTGAGAGAGCTGTAAATCATCCCCAGACCTCTGGGCACACAAACATTTACAGAATTGCTTTAAATTATTTGTAAATAAAGGGCCAAATTCAGCCCTGGGCGGAGAGTGTCTCTCTGCCTTTGGCTTCAATGGGAATGACGTTTCCTTACACCGAGGCTGAGCTGAGCAGGGTTGGGGCCAGTTCCAGGTGTGGCATTGGATAGTCTGAAGATGACACCTGCCTTGGACCCCTCACACCCTGTCAGGAGAGCAGGAGCTGGTGGGGGAAGTGGGAGTTGTACAAATACGTGCCCGAAAGACATGTGTGACTGCAAGTAGGGGCAGTGAGGAGCTTCAGTGTGTTTTTTTCACCCTTGTGAGACACTTATCTCATCCAAAACTTTCATGAACCAAATGAAAAGATAACAGAGCAGGGGATAACTTACAGACTGATAAAGGAGGATGAGTGTGAGGGTCTGTAAGAGCTGGATTACACTGACATGGGTGGCCTCTTCATTCACTGAATGCCAGCCTACATCCATGCTGGAAGCAGCTGGTGCCTCCCTTGCTCCTCAGTAGCTGGTTGACTGACTAGGGTGACATGGTTTAAATGATCACAGTCATAAAAAAACTCCCACAAAACAAACCACTAGGTCTTGAATGCTGATGCTCTTACAGCACTTTCTCTGTGAGATCAGTGCCATTAACTGGGTTTCACAACTGGGGCATGGCAAGATGATGTGCCTTGAACAATATCATCCAGCAGGACCTATGGGGAGCAATCACAGGTATCCTGAATATTCTGCTGGCTGGGCCACTTTGCCTGGTGCTCTTCTGGAATAAAAAAACCACATTAATTAAGGCTAAATAACCTCCTTCTGCAGGTGAAAGGGTCAGGATCTCAGGAGCTGCCTACTCAGCTCATGCAGAAAAACCTGTGTCAATGGCAGTGGGCTCTGCAAGCACCTGCACCAAGAATTTTGGTCTTGGATATCCAGGGAGAGGAAAAAAAGGCTGCAGTTTGGTAAGGGCTCAAACCTGGGGCAAAGCCCGTACTTTCTGAAGTCAGAATCTGTGGGGCATCTAAATATACTCGAGGGGAGACAACAGGGAGGGTCCACAGCCTGGCCCTGCATCCTTGACCATATCTTGATGTTTCAAATCGGAGAGTTTAATAACAGGATGATCTCATGTGAGCCAGGGTGGGATCAGGGGGGCTGCCCGTTCATGAGAGTGGTATTAGGGCAGGAGCCCTCCTGCCTGGCTCACTAGTGCTGGGGGAAGTTGGTCCCTCCAGCCTCGAGGAGTCTCAGTAAGTGAATGGGCTGCTGTTCCCTCTGCCTCTGCTGGCCAGGTCTGTTAATCTCAACAGAAGCCACGCTAAGGAAAGCTCCATTACAGAGGATTTTAATAAAGGGCTGATTTGTAAACACACGTGACCCTGGGCTCATTTGTAACATGAGGAATATGCACTCTCTCACCTGTCTGCTAAAGTTTAAAAAGGCCATTTGCTGTGATACATTACCCTCGGAAATCTCGGTGGATTTTCCTAGAACATTTCCTACAGACTTTCTGTTGAAACTAAATGGAACTATCCATGTTAGATTACTTTATAAAACCTCCCTAGAATTTCCTGCCAATGCTTTATAGACAATGCCTGCAAGCAGAAAGGAGGAAAAAGAACCCTGTTCCCGCTCTGCCTCCCCATGAATCCCACCAAAGATGGAGGCAGCTTTCCCTTTGTGGGGAACCCATTGAGTTTCTCCAACTCAGAGACACCTCAGAACATCTGTAAAGTGCATTTATTGATTTGTATTTGCACATTTGGAAAAGCAAACTCCAGAATGGATATTAAATAATGAAAAGGGGTTTTTTTTTTCCCTTTTTTATTTTGTGTAAATATTAAAGGGACATGTTCTAGTCCGAGTGACATTCCAAGCAATCCTATTGGACTTCCAGGAGGATGCATTGAGGAGGTATAAACCAGCAGAGAGTCTGCCCAGGTGTATTTACCATCTGGTTGAAATCAATACAAAATATCAAATCTCTTACATTTTTTTCAAGTGCAAAGGCTAAACCCCACGTGATAAACTAGACATGTGAACTTGGCACTGAAAAATCCAGAACTTGAAAGGTTGATAAGTGGCCCCACTCCAGTGCCCAAAAGCCCTTTCCCACACTAAATAAAATAGCATAATATCCTAAGGTAAAAAGTCCAAATTACACAAACTAGGAGCACTTCTGCTGGAGCCACACTTGGAGCTCCCCTGGCCAGATAGAACACCTCACAGGGATGGCAACCTGCTTCCAGCCCTCCCTCTTTCCAGGGATAAACCCCAGTGAAGAACTATGTGCCTGCAAATACCTGGATGTACATGCAAGAGCAGAGTTAATATGCTCTGCTTGCTCAGTAAATCTAGAGCTTCATGGGAGGGCTGGCCAGGCAGCATATATGTGGTTTTCAGGGAGAAATTGCCCTTTTCTGAGTCTGTCCAGAAGCAAATGGCTCACTCTGCAGTAAAGGCTGGGCTCCTCTGATTTATGGTAAAGACCCATCTTAGTTATAAAGCTCCAGCTCAGAGTTCTTCTAACAATCAGGAAATACTGCAGTTATTTTTAATTTGTGCCTAGGGAAATGTTTTGGAGGGGGGAAAAAAAAATAGAAAATAAATGCCTTTTAAAAAAATTCTCCTGTTGCGACAACGGTGAAAAACAACCCCGGCTCAGTTCTGTCCAGGGAATCTGTGCCATGTGTTTCTTGCCTCAGGGGATGGGGTTGTCAATGCACAGCTTGAGGAGTTTGTTAGTATTAGTGCTGTACATATTTACACTGATAGAAAATCTTGCTTGCCCTTGTGCAAGGATCTGAACTTACTGAATTTCCAAATATGTGAGAAAGAGCCATTCCTGCTTTCAGGCTGCTGGAGGAATGGTGGTCAGAGACAGGTCAGTGTGCATGAACTAGCACAGCTCAGCTGAAGGCAGAAAAGGGATTCTGCTGCAAACAGGCATCTGACTTCATTGACAAAGCCAGCAAGCTGTCCTTCCTGCTCACACAATCTGAACAGAATGTGCTCAGGCGATGGTGAACTGTAGATTAGTGTAACCCCTTCCCCCTAAGAACAGCACCACACACCACATTAGGTCTGTGAAATCCTCAGGATGGACCCACTGACACATCTCACAATCAGTGTAAGGGAAGGTCAGTGGGAGGTGATGCCTTTTTTTGGCAGGGGATGTGGGAAAAGGCACAGTGAGGCTTGGGGGAGACCTTTTCTCACCCTACAACTCCCTGACAGGAGGTTGCAGCCAGGTGAGTGTTGAGCTCTTTTCTCAGGTAACCAGTGATAGGACAAGAGGAAAAGGCCTCAAGCTGCACCAGGGGAGGTTCAGGTTGGACATCAGGAAGAATTTCTTCACTGAAAGGATTGCCAGGCATTGGAAGGGGCTGCCCAGAGAGGTGGGCGAGCCCCCATCCCTGGAGGTGTTCAATAAATGACTTGATGTGGCACTCAGTGCTGTGGTTTAGTTGACAAGGCGATGATGGACTTGATGATGTTGGAGGCACTTTCCAACCTAAATGATTCTGTGATTCTGTGGTTCTGTGATTTACAGTGGAGCCTCTAAACAGATGGTTGGCAATAGGGTATAAATTGAGTCGGAGTGTTGACGAAGGGAAGTGGGATCATGTGGCGAAGCTGACAGCATTATTAATTACCTATTACCGGATCAGAGGCACATTAGTGACCTGCACCACTTACCCAGTGCACTAAACCACGCAAAGGTTCTCATAACATAATAAGGTTAAAACAATAATGAAACGGTACAAGAACATGACACACCACAGCACAGTGGTGTTAGCTGGGCTCCTGGATCAGCATTTCAGCTGCATGACACGAGTTCCTGTGGAAGTGAGTCAGGTTACACTGTGGAGATGGGAAGGGGAGGGGATACTGTGCAAATAATTGCTCACAAACATACCTAGCATTTTCCTTAGGTGATACTCTGGGTTATATGAATAAAACTGGAGCTAATCAACCTCCTATGAATGCTCCCATTAATTTGTGTGGCTGAACTCAAGCTGCAGAACTTGCTAAAGCAGGAGGTCATTAAATCAGGTAGTGAGCTCGGATAAAATGAGAGGGACTGGCCCTCAGCTGAACCTTGCTCACTGCAGTGGCTTGAGAAGGTTTTTGTCTCTCTCTTTGTGTCCCTTGGTAAAGATTTGCTGAAAAGGTGATAGACAAAAGCAGCAATGTAGCCATTAATACCAAGTTACACAGCACAGGTTTGCGCTGTAGGATGCAAGCCTGACCATCACCCCCATGGTCCCTCACAGCTCTGCCTCTGGGCTGCCTCTTTTCCCCTTGGGAAACATCACCTTCCCCTTCCTCTGCATCACTTGGAAGGAATTTTTCAAGCAACTGCATAAGTGTTTTGTTATTCACATTGGGATCCTGCCCAGAGACCTCTGACAAGCCCCAGGAACCTGTTTTTGTGATGTGCTACACATAGAAAAAGTCTCTTCTTCCTCTGAAGAGCTGATGGTCAGTGGAACATCTCTGCAGAGATCTCCTTGTGCTCCCAAATTGCCTCCCTGGTGCAGTCCTTACCTTGGAAGAGAAGGAGGGTGGACTGGAAAGCCTCAGATCTGTTCGAAAGCAGCACAGGCTGTAATCCCTGACACATTAATGAACCTCTCTAATGAGGACGCCCAGAAACAGAAACACCCCCCTGCACAGGCCATCTCTTCTTGACACATGTGCACAGTCATAGGTGGCCAGGGGAGAAGGCATTTCTAAAAAGGTCATTTATAACCCCAGACAGCTGGCACCAGCTGCATATCAAAAGGCAGTGGGACTTAGTCAAAGATTATGATGCCATCGGAGGAAAAAGACTTTGTTTTTTTAGAGTCTTAACCTTGTCTCGAGCCAAAATTATCAAAACCCACAAAAAACAAAACAAAAAAAAAAAGGAGAGAAAAAAAAGAAAATCAATAAATCTTAAATTGTATTCAGCTGGGACAGATGGCAACGATATTAAATATTTTGGCATTTGGCCAAGTGCACTTTTAATGCAAAAATTGATGTCAGCGAAATAACCTTTCCTCCTTTTAAAAGCCCTCTGCAAGTTGATTATTATCCACTAAAAAAAAGGAGAAAGAACGGAAAAAAAAAAAAAAAAAGAATATGAAAAGGGAAATAAAGGATATCTAGCTCGGAGATGCATTAACAGATCACTCTGAGTAACAACCCGGCAGAGTTTATGGCACCAAACACGAACCTTATTTAGGAAGCGTTTGGTTGGGGCTGATAATGCTCAGCGTCACCAGAGAGCAGCGCCGACGGCTCCGCTGCCTGAGCCTGAGCTGTCCTCCATCTCCTCCTGATTTAGTGTACAATTAAGACAATGTCTGTGAGATCTAAAGCAAGTACCCGCTTCCAGGGGGATGCTCCTAGATCTCGTTATTATCATGCCAGCACGTGATATCTCTTTCCAAATAAGCACCCGAGTCCTGCTGACAGTCGCCTGACAAAAGGCCCAATCCTGCCAAGTCCTCGGGATCCTCAGTTCCCATGGAATTCACTGGAGGATGAAGGTGCTTGTTGTACTGTGGAAGGTGTCCAAAGTCCAATGCTCAGAGCTCAGCATCCTTCAGGATCTGCTCCAAAGCAGATTTCCGTTCAAAATTAATAGCAAGCAATTTTTTTTCCTTTTTTTTTTTTTTTTTTTTTTTTTTTTTTTTTTTTTTTTTTTTTTTTTTTTTTTTTTTTTTTTTTTTTTTTTTTTTAATGGGTGAATCAAATAAACAGACTGAGAGTTATTTCTCCCTTGAATATTTTTCGTACCTTTGAAAGATTCTACTGGCAGACTGATTCCTCTGGAATATTTATTTAATTTACTTCTTTTTAAAATTTATGCTGCATGTTCATTCACCATTCCCTAGGTACAACAGACAAGGAAAATATATACATATCTTTTTTGAAATACACCCTGTCACAGACATAGCCAAAGAAGAACAATGGGAAAGTGCTGAAAGGAAAGGCTGAGGTACAGATACAGCAACACTGGGATCTTCTCATTGCTTGGCAAATGGGGTCAATAGAGAAGACCTGCCATTATATATGGAGAAATAGAGGCTGCAACCTACTCAACACCTCTGAGCATTTGGAGCAGCATCAAGAGTACAGTCAAGTGGTTTCTAGTCCAAAGTGACATCTCTATGTCAAGCCCTTGTTTTTCCTGCATGTATTTGAGGCTGTGATCAGCTCTCTGAAACTTTCCTGTGGCAAACCTTGGAATTATCGACCTTTTCCAGGGTTCTATTTCCAAATTGTTTCAGAAACCAAGCTATCTTTTAATTTTGCATCTGTTACAAAAGGTAGGTGCAAATCCAGCAGTTGAAGAAATATTGGCTCTGTAGCATAATTAAGTCCAGAGATGTTTAAAATCCTTGCTTGTGCCAATCATTGATTCTCAGAAAAGAGAAAAAAAGTGAATCTGGATATCTAAATTCTCCTCCCTCATACAAAAAAGAACCTTCAAAAACCAGCCTTCGAAACCTACTCCATTTAATTCTCCAGTAAATTTTCCTTTTTTTCCCTGATAAAATTAGCGATGTTCTTATCGATTTCTGTGTAGCTGGAAATGCATAGGTAGAGCTAAAAGAAGGGTAAATAAAACATGATGGGCTCTCAGGGTTAGATAAAAGAAAGTGCTTATAAATGCAGAAGTCCATGAGCAGAACAGAAAGCGTGAAGGGTTCAGGCAAGAGGCCAGGACGCCGATTGCATCCTCTAGGCAGCTATTTGTGCTGAAAATCTCCAGGAATTGACTGAGTGTGAGCTTTCTTAAGCAAGACCCTTCGCCAAGATCTGTGTGGTTGTAATTATCCCACATTATTTATATCACAGGAATTTCCATAAGCAGCATCCTTGCCTTGCCTTCGCAAACAGAGGAGCCGATGCAGGTGCACATGGATGGTTTTAAGCAAATCGGTTGACAGGGTGTAATGCTGTTGGTTTAAGTGATCTTTGATCAATAGCATTCATGGCAAAGGCAGAGTTTGTTTGTCCTTAATGCCAGAAGGTATTTTACCACTTCAGTGGTTTTAAAACTAGGGGACTGAGTCCAAGAAAATCAATATGAAAGGGAAGCTCTTCCAAGTTCGTCGTGGAACTTACAGAAGGTGGAAGGCAAAATGGTTGAAAGCTCAGTAAGAGCTGGGACTCCTTGGATCCACCTCACGATTCCTTCTTCATGTGGAAGGGGATGGGTCACTTCTCTCTCCTCTTATCCTCACTTTTCCCCCTTTCAAGCTGATTTGAGAAATTAGATGACTTCTATCAGTGCAGTTGCACCAGGTTGATCATATCTAGGGCAGGATTCAGTATCTGAAGTAGTTATACCCCACACATATAGGGATTTAAAGATCTGAATCACTAATATACACCAAAAGCAACAACTACAGTGTGTAAAAAATCCAGCCTTAAAACTACGCAGATATTTAAATATGCATGTGTATGTATATATAAAAATGTAAAGTAGCTTCATCAAAACTGACAGAAGGAGAGAGCTGACTGTAGCAGATAGTTCTCGTGGATCAATGTTGCCTTGACCTTCACGTATCACGTTTTTGATGCTGATACATTTTTTGCAGAATCAGACAAGCTCCTACTTAGGCAAAGGAATTTACTGTATCTCAGTGATACAGCCTGCACAGTGTTTAACCTTCAGCCCGAGTTTAAATGGGGTGTGCACGCACGTGTGTTCCTGTGCTGCTGGGCTAGGGATAATTTCTACCTCTCCAACGGCTCTCTGAAGTACAGGGCAGATCTTGCATGGAAAGGACTGCAGAGTCAGTACACAAAGAACACAAGCCATAATGCAGAGGAATTTGGTGAATGAATGGTTTAAAACATGAACATGAACATTGAATTTATTTCACAATGAAATAAATCCCACTGTTCTTATATTAAACAAGAATGCCCAGAGCTGGAGTTTATGTGTCACTTCTCTGCTTTCCCTTGCCCACTCTTTATGGACCATCAGAAGTCTCTTGGGACACAGACCCATATCAGTGCCACATGAAGATTGTGGCATTGATAAGGGTCCATTTTTGGGGCTCTAGTGGCTACTGCCGTGCAAATAATGGTTAACACCATGAACAAAGCAAACTCAAGCAGAAAGCTGAAGTGGGGAGTGGTTTGATCCTGCATTTATGTCCTTACTCTGCTGCAGATCCATGGGGTGATTCTGTGCACACAGCTTGTCCAGATGCCTCAGTTTCCACATCTGCCACAAGCAGATAACCATACCAACCAGTGGGCCTTAAACACTTTGAGATGTAAGTATTAGGAACGTCAAGATGTAAAATTCGTACAGTGCACTGCAGTATTATTCACCACCTAGACATAATCAGCAAGAAGGATGACTCAGATATGGCTCTCATTGCTCCAGAGCAATAAAAAATACCTTCCACCATAAATTTTAAAAATTAGTTTGTGTCGGTTCTGAGTTACTGCAAAAGTAACTTTGCTTGTTCTGTTCTTATAAATAAAATGTCATCGTATTATCACAAACAGCATGAAACATGATGTTCACCAGGGACAATCCATAGCAAGGGGGCTTTTTGTGTCCACAGACTTGGCTGTGAGGTCATACCACAATTCATACCTGTGAATTGAACCACCTGCAATTAATTTCATCCTGCTAGTAACCAATTGCTATTAAATTCACCCATCAAAAGCATTTCCTTATGTAGAGCATCAAGTGTTTAATCTCAGACCCGAACAACAGCACCAGAAGGTTTTATTTATCAAATCAAGTCACACTGTGTAAGTGTCAAAAGAAAGATTTAAAAATAAGGTTTTAAGACTATCGGGAGAAATCAGAGCGTTCCAGGTACAAATACAGAAACACAGTCTGTCTGTCACATGGCTGGCAGCAGAGAGAAATGTAATCTACAGCAACAGCACTGCTTTCTCTTTATTTTCACTTTGCTCAAAGGGCACTTTTCATCTGCAGTTCCCAGCCTGGTGGGTGGCAGCTGTGACATGAGCTCAGAAGTCAGACCCAAAACTAATCCGTGCCATCCCCATTTCACCCTGCAGGACCTAAGCTCACCTGAGAGGTGGCAGGTGACTCCACCTGGCCTGAAGCTTTTACATCTATTCAGGAGACAGTAATAGTCCTAATAATGAAAAAAAAAAAAAAACAAACAGCATTCCTACAGGGAAATCTGCATGTGCCAGGGCTGGGCTGCCACGACCTCTGGCACGTTGTTGTGTGACTGCACAAGAGGGACTGTCCCACAGGTCCAGCGGCCTGAGGCATTACCCAAAAATTGGCATCCCATGGCATGGCAAAGGCTGACCAGTTGTGCTCCTGGGCATGTAAATATCTTCATTTATTCCCTCTGTTTTATCTATTTATTCTTTCCACTGGAAATAGGGCAGAGTTATACCCATGAAGGTTCACCTTAAGGTGCTGGGACCGATTTTCCAACCAGGTCAGATTTTAAATAAACCATTCCCCACCATGCCGTGCTCCCCTACAAATTTTTAGTCTAAAAAGCAATGTGTGGGGGACTTTGCTGCCTTACAGCCCTGGGTCCCTCACCAGCTCTCCCCATTGCTCCACAGTGGAGGTTGTTGCAGGTTCAGTTCACTCCAAAGGCCAGAACTGTACATTTTGTCCTCAAAGTTGAGCATGACTTTCAAGCTGCAGCTACTGTTTGGTTTGTAAGGACAGAAATAGGACTGTGGATATTAACTGCTAACAAATAATTGTCTGATACAATAAAGCAGATCATCACCTGCTCCCTCTGCAAACTTTCCTTTTTTTCTGGTGCCATTGAAAATAGTCTTTTCTCCCCTGTTTCTGACAATGCAGCAGAGAAGACTAAAGATTTGCTGTCCTAGGGTGGATACCAGAATCCATTTACACCTTCTGTGGGGAACAGGGTGCTAGAGGCTGCAGATCAATTTGAATTAGCAGGTCCTTTAATTCTGAATTTCCAATTTATTTGCTGTTCAATCAGGGCAAGAACATAAGTGGAATTAAATAAAAATGGAGGTCTCTACTCAACAGTATTTGGGAGTAGATTACCTATGGCAATGTGCATAATTTTCAATTCCTTATCTGCCCTCCACAGACAGGTGACCCAGAGTTATTAGCACTGTTTATATCATTAAGTGCTGGGCTGGGATTATGGTCCAAGTGACTGCACAACACTGCATGTGAAATTCAGATCTACGGAGCAGCTGCTAATCAAGTTCATTTGGGCTGATCTTCCATCTCTAGTTCTGGCTAATCTAGGATTTAATAACTCCAACTCCCTCACAGCTTAGTCCGTGTCTGCAGAGATCATCAGAAGGGAGCACATGCTGTGAGAGAAGGGGAAACATCACCCTCAGACACACAGAGCCAGGGTGTGACAGCACAGACCCTTTCACCACCGCTGTGGAAAATGTTTTTAGTGACCCAGAACTAAACCAGGGGAGGAAAAACCTGCAAACACACCTGAGTGGAGGAAAAATGCTCTCTCCAAGTGGAGCAGAGCAGCGAGACACGCCAGCATGTGCCATTCTGTGCGTCTGGTTTATCAGTTGGAGGCCAGGCAAAAACAGGTAAATAGTGCTTATCAGCAGAGACTCATTAATGCCTTTTCCCTGCTGTCCCAGATGCTCCCAGTGCTCGGGATTGTCCCCATGTCATGCAGGAGGCAAATATTTGCAATGTGGGATGAGAGTGGTTTACTTTTCATCAGAGAGTGCTGTGGCAGTGGGGCTGCTCTCAGACATGTCCCTGACTCCCTGTCTGGTCCTGCTCATCCCTGGGGACAAAGGAAAGGAAAGAGCCTTTCTATTAATGAGTGAGGGACCTGCCTGAATACCTGCAGAGGGTCTGGGGTCAAGAGAGTGAGGAACATAACAGGGGGCTCCTAGTTCCTACTTTAGACACCTACATTGGTTCTTTTTCTGCTTTTACACCAAAGCACATCACCTTTGGTGAGGCCCTGGCACAGGTTGCTCAGAGAAGCTGTGGCTGTCCCATCCCTGGAAGTGTCCAAGGACATCTTGCACAGGTCTTGGAGTAACCTGGGATAGAGGAAGGTGTCTTTGCCCATGGCAGGGGGGTGGAACTGGATGGTTTGTAAGGTCCCTTCCAACTCACACCATTCTATGACTGATTTTATGATGTGGTGGATGGATAGCTCTGGTACAGGGACCACAGAGAGTACTTTGAACAGCTCCAGGCACCACATCCCTGATCACTCAGTGCTGGACCAGGGCAGAGGCTGCACCACCCATTCTGCCTTATCCATAACATCACTGCTTTCCTTGCATGGAATAACCAGTTCTGATTTTATTAAAAGTAAATCTCCCAATTAACATTTATCTTCCCCCTATTTCATGCATACATTAATTTAAAATAGAATAAACACAATACTACTGTTACTATAGTAATATAAAATACAACAGCAGAGCAATGATATGCTTATTTGAGAAAAAAAATATTCTGCATTTACTAATCAATGAAATGTCAACTAACATATGTTTCAAGAAATAAATGTATATTCTAGTTCAGATCTCTTGCTAATGGATGAACTTTGGTGTCCTCCACCTGTGTTAGGAGGTCTCATTTTGTTCAAGAAATCCCCCTGAACCCAACGAACCTACTCAAGATATAAAGTGCTTCTCAGAGCAACAATACCAGAATATTAACACCAAGCCTGCTACTTGGAACAGCAGGTGTTCCTAAAGGGAAGTGCTTAATCAAAGATGTAATGAAAAGAAATGAGGTGCTGGAGTCTGACCCCTTGGTATGGAAAATTATTTGATTTGAATGCTGAGCAGTCTCAAAGCCAGCTGGGAACAGGAGCTGTGGAGTGCTGAGTTGAGATCATGCTGGGACCCCTGAGGCAGGGGACACAGCCCGGTGTCCCCCAGTCCTGGGATGTGCAGCATGGGGGTACCCCTCCTGTGTTTGGTCCCTTCAGCACCAAGTGACACCAGGAACACGTGTGGCTCTTCTCATCTGTGCTGATGTGGGAGCTCCTGACCTCTCCAGCATGAGCCCTATCCTTGGTGAGGGATAACACCAAGGTGTGTGATCTGCATCCTGAGCAGGTTCTTGGCCTGCCCATGGAATAATCAGGCTCCTTTCACAGCCCTTGAGAGGCCACTGTGGATTCACGCTGAGCCCAGGACACAGCTGAGGAAAGAAGCTGAGGTTTTTGGTTGTTGCTGTGCAGATATCAGCTCGTTGCAGATGTGAGTGAAGTACTCGTGGCTCTCACAGATGGTTTCTTAGCAATATCAAAAGTCTTTGCCTCGCTGGAGATATACCTGCAATAGTAGCAAGGATGGCTGTGCTCCGAGGGCTCTGGTCTTAACCAGCTGAAATGAGTCATCTACCACACTGCATGCACAGAATCCTTCAGAGCTGAAATGGAAAAGAAAATAAGTAACAAAAGCCTAATGTGTTATTTCCAAGCACAAGGACAAGGAGAGGTTTGCCTGTGCCTCTGCCCAGCAGTGTGCCTGAGAGCACCGAGCTGGGTGGTGACTGCAGCCCCCCTGTAGCTCAGTTACCCAACAGCAGTTTGTTAAAAACAAACAAAACAAAAAACAGGAACAAACCCCAAAACCTAAACAACAACAAAACCAACCAAACAAATAACCCCCCCCAATCCACCTCAGTTTCAAGCCTTTTGGAAGCACAGTCCTGGGCTTCCTCCCATCCCGTCAGTGATTGCCCCATCCGACAGAAGCAAAGTGTTCCCAGTGCTGTCTGGGAAGCAAATCCCTGCCCCCCGGGCTGGGAAGGGAGGCCTGTCCATGGAGAAGAGCTTGCAAAGGCAGGGGTGCTCCTTTGAAAGCCAGGGGTCAAGGACGGGGGCTGCCAGTGCTCAGCTCCTGGTAGCAGAGCTGAAGGGCTGGGGGAGAGGGGCAGGAGTGCACATGGCCACTCCAAACTGAGCTGCTCCTCTCCCTCCCTGCCTGGGGGAGATGCTGTACCGCTCCCTCAGCAGCACCTGAGGCCTTTTGGCAGAAGATCTTCACCCCCAGGCGCACAAGGCAGGAGGGCAGAGGGTTTTGTGGGGGCAGGTGAGCCAGGCACAGATGTGCAGAGGGAACAGATGTTGGCTAAATAAAGAGATGCTTGGCTGAAGATGGACACGCCCGAGAGAGATTCCCTCCTCCCTTCCTCGTTTCTAAAGTTAAATAAATAAAACCCTGTTCTTGCCTGAGGCATGTTTCTGCTGGATGTGCAGCAGAAACCTTCTCATTGATTCACTTAACAGTTGTGGGTATGATAATAGCAATAATAAAAAACCCAAACAAACAACACACCAGAAAACCACAGGGTTTTGCAAGACCTCGTAGCTGAGTGCTCCAAATACCTGAAATGCCATCACACTTTCTTGCTTGGTTTATAGGGACGGGTGAGATGGAAAGAACTGGCTTATTTCATTTCTATTCTCTTACTTATTTGACATTGTTTTGATTAGAAAAGAGAAGCTATTGGCTCTGGGTGTAATAGGTTTTATACCTCTCCTCAGTGTCAATATCAAATGCAGAATTCTCTTGCCTACCAGCACAAATAACTCTAACTCACTGAAAAGGAAAAAAAAAAAGCCATTTTGGTAGAAATATTGCTCACTTGGAAGTTATTTTTTATGGATATTGAAAAAGTCTTCATCTATGCTGTAATCCCCCAACCTACAAAGACTTCCAGTAGGAAACAGCTAGAAAACAGCCAGTCTACAGTCAATGTGGTATATCTAGTTTCTCCCTGAAGAATTCAGATGTTCACATTTCTTAAGGAAGAAGCTGTAGCTCTAAGCATTATTGTTCCAAAAGAAGTCACAAAGTGTGACAGGGGAGTTTGTAGAGAGCCCTGGAATGGTGGATCCAGGTTGTGAGACCTGCTGCATTCACTTTGGGGGGTGATGCAGGTTATGAAGGTTAATGCCAAGGTCCCTGCTCTCTGTCACCTCTCCAGTCCCACAGGACTTACATTGTAAGAGCTCTTACATTTCATGTTTGTTGAATCAGCTATGTGTGTCCCTGAAACTGGTAGGGGACCTGGGAAGATGAGGAGTTATTATATAGACTTGGCCATTAGATAGTGAGGAACCACATGCTTTGCAGGGCACTAAGTGGGAAAGTCCAAGATGTTGATCTGGATGACACCTTTTCCATTCCCAGAAAGTAGGAGATGGCCTCAGGAGGAACTCTGGCTACATGATCAGGGACAAATTTGATGTCACAGTGGACAAAGTTTCAGAGATTGCAGAACTGTCGGTGCTGCCAACACCATGTCTGTGGCACACAGAGCCCAGGACAACTCACATGTCAGATCTGATCTGTTTCAGCACTATCCTGACAGACAGATCTTCACACATCCACGGCACACACTGTTATTAGTCTCCTCACACCCAGCAAAGGCATTACCCGTTGCCCCGCGTTCGCTGATTCTAACGGGCTGTGTTTCATCCACTCAGGTGGTCATTTTGAGCTTACCAGGGCTGACATTTCCATAGCTGCATTGGAAACACCAGATCTGGCAGGATCCATCTGATTCTTTACAGAGGGTAAATGCTGACACCTTCCCAGCCCAGCCTCTGAGTGCTGCAGCTGCGGCAGCGAAGCAGATGAATGAATTCCGCGCCTCCGCCAAGGCGTGCGCTCATTTCCCAGCACGGTCTCTCTCCCCGAGTGTCGTTCTGAACACAACGAGCATCACTGCCTCTTTTGGGCTGTCAGTGTAAAATCTCACTCGGGTGGGTGCTCAAACACAGGTGACAAAAGGGAGCCCCTCTCTGAGCTGACACAGCGTGGCGGTTCCTCACAGAGCCGCATCGATGCGGGCGCAGATCAGAGGCAATCAAAGCCCTGCGGCGCTTCAAAGCACCCAGACCTACCGATGATGGCAATGGGGAAGAGTCCTAAAAATAATGGTGTGGAAAGGGCCATGTTACCTTGTTATACTGTATGCCGGGAACGGAGTAGTTTTAAAAGCAATTTGCATAATTTAGATTCTCCACTCTCCAAATAGCAAATTAACAGTTCATTTTACGACTCTACCAATCAACACCTATAGCCCATTAAATTTAACAACAAACTTGCCTTATGAAGGAGGTTGCAGCTGAGTCTTTCAACAAGCCCTCCTTATCACTTATTCTTCCCCCTGAAATTGTGTGTTTCTTTGTTTTATAAACTCGCATTTCTATTTTCTCATTAGCAAGTGTCATGCTAAATTAATTCCAGGTGTTAATTCACACATTGGGTGCCTAATTCAGAACTCATCTCTGCTGATGCCAATGGAGACTAACCTTACTGTGCCTTTGGTTCTCCTGAACAAATTCAGAGCAGCTCTCTGCTGCTCTCAGGTACTGCAGGTCTCAGCTAAATCTACCCAGTGTTCTGCTGCTGCAGAAAAAAACCCAGAGCAGATCCACTAACCCCATTCTGTCCCCAGGTAGTGCAGTGTAATTTGAGAGCAACTTCACAGAATGAAAAGAAAATAAAAAATTAAAAAACATGGCTGGGTGTGTATGTTGAATATAAGTGGAGGCAAAAATTGGCACGAGGAGTGAAAATAGGCAAGAGCTTATTTAAAAGGTTCATTTCCAGCACCAGCTCTGAACGTGGGGTCATTTCAGCAAACAATGAACATGATGCTAATTGAAGGGAATACCAAGGCTCGTGGCTTCATTTGCAAAGCCATTTAGAAGGGGTGATCAATATTTTATAAATACGTTAAGGTGGTAATAAAAGATGCATGATGTAGTGTGTAGGTAGGGAGCCTTCCTGAAAGGAAATGAAGAAATTATAGATAACCTTGACATGTCGAAGCTACACCGCTGGAATGGTTAAGGAGAAGGGGTTTTAAGATGTTTCAAGGCAGGAAAGTGATAAGGACTCTTTAAAGGAACAATGTCACTTTCTTTAGGCTTAAAATCTGGTTTGCCCGTAGGGAAATGTTTGTATCTTAGCTCTTAGACAGGCACATTTCACCAGTGAACTTTTCACTGCACTCCCCATTTCATCCAGACACAACTAATAACTCTTGTGCTTCTTGCAAAAGCCATCCAGAAGTATTTAAAGAAAGTTCTGCTTAGCCCAAAGACGAGATGGAGTGACAGTAATGAGGTAACACAGCAGCACTTGTACTTACAGGCAGTACTGGAAATGCCTGTTTCCAGCGTTCTTCTCTCAAAAAAATGAGAAAGAGAATAATTTCTGTGGGTAGACTTACACTTGGGAACTGCAAGGAAATTGTTGCAATCTGGGCTCTGGGGCTTTCACATCTGAGTTCTTGCCCCAAACTATTTCTGCTACAATGAGCAACGTGGTTACAAAGCTGGGTTTGCTCTAAAGCCCTTTACAACATCCACCCTTAGCCTGCAGACACTGGGAAGAAAGAGATGGGATCACTTCCAAAAATTACAGGTCAAAAGGTCGTACTGGAACTTATCTATGATGAGCTGCAGAATAAAGGCTGTGACAGCCCAGCCACCCCTTGTGCAAAGGAGTAAGTGAGAGAAATGGATTTTGGGAGGCAGCAGAGGTCTGGCTATCAGCTGGGAGCTGGAAAACATCTCCAGGTACTTGTGGGAGGTCTTTTACGGCCCTGTGTAGATCTGCATGTATACACAGAGATATAAAGGCATGTTTGGACTGAGTCATGGCTGTGTTTGCTGGGGCAACACACCTGGAGAACAACAGGTGGAGGCAGACAGGGGTGATAACGGAGAAAGCAAATTTGGAGGTCACTAAACACAAATAGAGATGCTTTAATGAAGATTTCTCATAGATTAGAGGTTGCAGGAGAAAGGTGACCTGCCTGACCTGTGTCTCTGTGCCTGGGGCTGACCAGCCAGCCCTGGGGCTCTCATTTTGGCTGCTTTTATGTCCTTACACTCTCCAGTGTCACCTTTGAGGTTTGGGTCCTGCACTGCATTTTCCCAAAGGAAGAAGGTCAATTAATAAACGTGTCCTGTGAAAACTATGCAAGGCTGCTCTTCCACCCCCAGAATGAGGATGTGCCTGAGCACCAACTGAGCTCCAAACCAGCAAATGGGGATTAGAACCTGGATTAGAACATTAGAGTTTCCCTCAATTTTGGGTCTTTATGCCAAAGACTTCTGCAAACAGCTTCAGCTTTTGTCCTTCTATCATTTGAACACACATCTCACTGTGTTTGACCCGCGTGTTTTTAAAGGAGGTGGTTTTCTCGCTGGGTGCCTTTGCTGCTCCAGGTGTGTGGATGACACACCTGACCTCTCCCAGCCCATGGAAACACTGGAAGCTGGTGTCCTTGTCATTTGGCCAGGCTTATTTCAAAGGAAATCAGGGATCCATGTAACACCCTCTTCACTTAGAGAAGCTAAATCCTGAAGTGTAGCTCCTGCCCTCTCCCCCTTAAAGCTATTATCCTTAAAGGAGATTAAATCTGGTGCAGCATCATTTACAGCCACCCAAAGCACCATGAAGAGGCAGCACCCCAGATGAGAACAAGCTGCTCACAATGTCAGAACCTCAGTGGGGAAAAAATAGATTAAAAATGGATGAAAAGTGATACTTTTTTATTTTTTAATGTAATAAGATCTGACCATTAACCATTTTGTTTCAAAATTTTATGCATCTTGCTTCAGGCAAAAGAAAACCCCCACCGAAGCATTTTCAATATTTAATTATAAAAAAAATTGAGCAAACGTTTCCTTCCTTTGAAAAAAATGAAAAAAATAAAAAGAATCAAACTCAGCTTTTTAACCTGCTCCAGCACAGACAGAAAAAACCCCTCCTCCTTATGCCAAACCATAGGCTCCTACTCCATGAATAAAATGCTGTGAGCATTATAGAACAGATGATGCAAACAAGCACAATTAAGTAACTGGGTATCACACAGCAGGGGGCCATGGTAAATACACACCAGACAATTTGTAACCGTGCTTATGTTTAAACATTTTATGGGTCTCTGAGCCCCCAGTTTTAATTTAAACAAATACACACTTCAGTGTATGTAGATAAATAAAAACAAAACGATAGCTCTCAGTCTGACAGGGCCCTAATGTGAGATACAGTCTGCACTAAATAAAAGAATTATTTATGTAGGTAAATAAAATATGGTTGAGTTCCCTCTCTGTGTGCTGACAACTCTTTCCATAATTAATTTTCTTATATTTTTTTTTTTTATTTTTATTCTAAGGTAAAAAATCCTGAAGGAAAAATAAGAGGAGGGACATCGATTATACGTTGTATTTTTGGGACTAAACTGATTGACATCTCTAAAAATGAGGGATGTGTCCCAAGTATGTTTCCCATAACTATTTTTCAGCATCCTTGAGGCAGTTATTTCCTTTCTTAAACACAGAGAAGAAAGACCAAACCCCTGTTGCCACTCTGCATCTATTACTGGCAAATAGTGACTTTTTAAATGCTGCTGCTCTGTTGGGCACCTTTCCATCAAGGTGGATGGAATTAGGCATTTTCCTCTTAGGATTTTTTATTAATTTTTTTAAGCCCCTAAACACATTGCTAGACTATTTCCCTCGGCACAATTAACCAACCTGGATCTGATCTGTCGGAATGAAATGGCAAAGTGAGAGACTCCTCCAGGACATGGGATAATGCTGACCAGGTATTAAATTCATGCAAAACACACACCAACCTGGAGATTAGAAATTGAGGCACTGAACCAGGAAAAGTGCTGAGGAGCAGAACAGGCACATCAAAGCCAACATCAAAACAAAACCCACAACAAAAAAAAACCACTAAACCAGAATGAAAAAAGAATAAACCTAGAGGGGAAAAAAAAAAAAAAAAAGAAGAAGAAGAAGAAACCCCTAAACAAAATCCTCTAAAACTGTGCAAGACAGCTTTGGAATGTTTCAGAATTTGCCTGTCTATATATAAATCCATAATGGGAACACTCGCATGTCTGCAGTACATAAGCATTCCCTTCCCCATCAGACGAGGTTCCCACCATGCTGGATTTGGCATAAACACGTATTTTACACAATCCTCATCCCCAAAAGCTTATTTATTCCAGGGCCAAGTTTTCCCTTTGAGCAGATCCTTGGGCCTGTTGTTTTTGTTTTGTTTTGGTTTGGTTTGGTTTTTGTTTGTTTGTGGGTTTTTTTTTGGTGTTTTTGTTTTTTGTTGTTTTTTTTTAAAGAAGCTTTGGCAACCCTTTCCTTTTCTCTTTTCATACCTTCCCACAGTGCTGACTGAATGCCTGTGGGGTGTGCTGGAGCATTTGAGGAGGGGAGAGGTGGAAATCAGAGCAGGGACTGGATGATTTGGACTTTATTCCATCCATATCAAAAGCAAGGCCAAAAAAGTGAGCACATTTCTAATCACAGCATTGCAGAACTGTGTATTTCAGAAAGTATATATATAGTTAGGACAACACTCAGGTTTTTTGGTGGTTTTTTTTGGTATACTACTTCTACAAAGGAGTTTTCCTGGAGTCCAGATTCTACTTCAGCTAAAATCCCCAATTATAGTAAGAGGTGCTTGCAATACAGGTTATTTTGATGGACATAATACCCAAAACTAAGCTTTCTACCATCTGTTCGTCCCTAAAATTTGAAAGCAAAGAGAACATATTTCACCACTGCGTCAGTGAAAAGTAAGATAAATGCTATTTAAATGCTTGTACAGCATATGTTCTTTCTTCTATGCCACGTTCATCTGTAAGGTTTTACTCATTTCTCTGGAGACAAATCAGTAGGAAAAAAGAAAAAAGCCACCAACCTTCCCCCTTCAACCAATCCCTCCACTAAACCAAGTTTTCTGAACACAGGGAGGTTTGTGGGAGATGAGAGTGTTATTCAAACTGCAAATGAGACTGGAGTATACACATTATTTATTTATTTATTTATTTATTTATTTATTTATTTATTTATTCCCCTCTCCCAGGTAGCTTCACTGACACGAGATGGAAGATCTGAGGAGGCTTGAGAATCACAAAAGGGTAAGTCTGTGATGTGGTGGAAGGGTTTGTGTTACTTATTTGAGTGGACAGTGGGAAATTCGTTTTCCCAGCAGCTCCCTCAGCCTTTCCAGCAGTTTGTAGTCACGAAGTAGAAGGGAAATAACCATCACAAGTCACTGCAGAGTCTTTGAGTCTCCCACAGCACTGCCACCAAACTTTCCTTGTCCCAGATAAAGCTGTTGGAGTTAAATACCTAAAAACCACTTGAGGACGTTGGCTTTGCATCCACCTGGTACATCATTCCCCCTCTGTACACCCAGCACTGGTATGCAAGCACTTTCAGAGCAAATGTTGCTGTCAGAGCAACTCTGTTGCAAAGACAGAGCCAGGGCAGGACCTTTGAATGATGGTTTGTTCTTTCATCATTAGTATTTTCCTCTCTCCACCTTGCAGCACCTAATTCATCAGGTGGGTCTGGTCTCAGCTCCACAAGGAGCCTTGGAGGAGGCACAACTCTTTGATGGCAAAGCACACAAGGGGAGAAGCTGCTGTGCAGTGTGTTCATAGGCTTGGCTTTGAGAAACCCCCTCTCTTCAGGCTACAGAGCCGTGGGTTTGTTGAAGCATTACCATCCCAAATCACCTGTCAGGTTTGAACAGGTAGGTTGATGAGATGAAGGCATTTGGTGATTGCCTCTGTCAGGAAGCAGGAATCTTTGTGCTCTGCCTATTTTCCCTAAAATCTGCGGGCTGATAAACTTTGTGCGACGGCTTTGCCAGGAGTTTTAAGGCAGCCCCCTCCTGGCTCCACGCACAAACACAGAGATTTTTTGCACATTATTTGGAGATGCTTCAGCAAATCTTCTTTGGTTCATAGAGGAATGATCTACTTTAAGTTCCTGTGCTTTCTCACTCCCTGGGATGTTGATTGAGCCAGAGATATGGCCACATCTGAAACTTGGTAACTACTGGGCCAGCCTCAGGGGTTGTACTCGGGAGGAGATTTGGAGCTCCAGCTGCCTGAGCATGGGGAAGTGTTCCTGTGATCCCAGTGAAATGCCCAGCACTCCTTGAGTTGGGTCTTCCTTTCAGCTGTTGGCTCAAATTGACAAAAATCTGCTTCTGTGCACCAAATCAGAATTCTGTTAGTTTTAAAGGAGTGGGAGGAAGAGAATACAGGGCAGAGAAGGGCTTGTAAAGAATTCTTTTTTTATTTTTTTTTTTTTAATTTTTTAAGCAAAAAAGAATTTTTTGGAAAAGAAATCTAACATGATTATATATTTCTAGCTCCACTTCCCATCTGTTCACCTTCCAAAGTGACATTTAAGGAGCTGAGTTTACGATGCTGGAGGCATCAGCAGCACTGGATTGAGTGGATCAGATTCTAGGCTGACTCTAAAGCTACTCAAACCTTGCCTAAAGCTCAGCTCTTATTTATTTGTTTTCCTACAACAGAGGTGCCTTGATCTCTGGAAATGCTGGCATCTGCCCTTTTCTTGTTTGAATCCCTTTCTGCTGAGAGCATTATCTGCCTTTTTACAGCCTGTGACTTGGTAGAAGTGCCCAAGTGCCCGTGAAAGCACTTGGGGTGAGGTGAAAGGTAACTCTGACACAGTGTCTGGAGTTCAGGACCCACAGGTCAACCTGGTGAGTGAGCTTTGGGGCTGCTCTTCTCTCCAGGAAACACACAGGTGTGGTCCAGCATAATATTTAGAGATAACGAGTAGGAAAGGGCTTATCTGGGGACATGCCTGGACTCCTGCACCCCCCAAAACATTGGTGTCTGATGCAAAATGGGAAACAGGGACATTCAGCTGCTCTGTGGTCCAAGCAGGAAAGGCTGAGCTGCAGCTGATACAACCAAGGTGAAGTTTTCTCAAACACTAAAACCAACTGCAAGCACTGATGGTAATTGTCCTTTGCACACAGGAAGGTGTACCTCAGATTTAAACTAAGAGTTGAAAAGCAATGAGTGTCTGAGGAAGCCAGAAAACTCACAGGCAATGGAAAGTGTGGTAACAGGAAACATGCCTGGATAAATTGATGCTGATCTCAGGAGGAGAGGGAGGAGCAGCCACGTGGGGACATTGGCAGACAGAGGAAGAACATCTTTGCACTTATAAAGGATGAGGGCTAAGGGACAGAAAGTTCTTCTTCCTCACACAGTGACGTAACCTGACATCAAAGGAGAGGATTTAGCCAGGAGGTCCATGGGGACATTCAGTGCTACCTTTGCTATCTCCCTTCAGTAAAACAGGAGGCTTGTTCTGCACAGCCTTTGGAAAGCACTGGTGGCTGCAGGTGCAGAGCTCTCCATTGGAACCTGGGCTCTGAGCTTCCCTCTGGAAGTATAATCATCCTACAATTCCCTCTACAAAGGTTTGGGTTTATTGACTAATGGCACAATTAAAGAAGAAAAAGAAGGGGGCCGCCCACACGGCTTCTGTCTCTCTGTTCTTCTGTCTCCCACAGAGGCAGGGTTTGGGCAATATTTATAGGTCTGTGATTTCCTGGAAGTTTATATAGCATGAAAGTAGAAGAAGTGATAAAATATGCAGTTTAATTACAAAAAACCCATGTACTAATCTCACTAACGTGCTAGATTAAAACTGGAAATGTGTGAGGCTTCAAGGTGGTTACACAGATTTAAAGCAAATTTTAGCTGTAAGTGACTCTATCCAAACTCATATTTTATGGTATCCTGGACCTCACAATTGACTTTTGTTTGTTTTATTTTTATGAATGATATTCAAAGTATAATATTGTCACAAGGGATTCTCTTCCTCTGTGGATACTTTCATGATGCAGGGTTTCTATTAACTCCTCACAGAATTTTTTGGTCACACTAGGCTGCTTTAGTGGCTGCAAGCTCTGTTTTGTCACAATGGGCTGTGTTAATCACTCAGGCTGGTGTTTACCCCTTGTGTGGAGGGCTAGTGCAAGGGTTCAGCATGTTGAAAATCTGCTAAAATCCTGTTCTGAGGACTTGATACCAGCTGGAAGAGCCTGTGCTGCTCCTATGAGTTACCAAGGATCCACATTACCTGCATCTCCCCACATCCTGGGATTTTTTTCCCCCCCATTTAAAGTCATTTGTGCAGGGCATGCTTATTCTAGGTTTGTACAATGCCTGTCAATGGTCTTTAAGCCAAATTTCCTAGAGAGAACTAATAAAATCATCTATACACAAGCAGTGTCTGATGGGGCTCTAATGAAAGGAGTGGCCACAGGAATTAACTCCAGTCTCAGAAGATGCTCAGGCTGGTTCAATATCAGGAACTCCAAACTGGAACTTTAGTGGACTGGCTATACCAAACCGCAATTTTGCTAGAAAAATGGTTAAACAGTTCTTCTGCAGTAAACAGGACTGTCTTTGAGCAGCAAATGTGCTATCGATCTGCTGTTTAGTTTCTTTGGGAGTCACCAGGTTGATCCTTCTCGATTCACAGCGACCTCTTTGTAACTCCAGTGCAATTATTTCACAGAGTTTGGGATGGGCAGCAGCCTCCAGGATAATCTCAGAATAACTCTCTGAATTAAGATGGCCAAGGTCCTCCAAACAGTCCCTGGCTTAAGGGAGAGGGGCAAATGTCCCTTAGCCACACACTCATGGGCCAGCACATGACAGAGAATCATTTAGGTTAGAAAAGACCACAAACTGAGTACAATTTGGCTTGGCTGAGCCTCCAAGGGCAAAACCTGTTCTCCCATGGCCAGAAGAAAACATGTCAAGGAATCCACAGAACAGCTGTGGACCCAGAACTCCCCACTAGGAAGTGATGGGCACCACCTTGATGGCTTGTTGCAGGAAGAAGGACCACTTATCCTCAGAAAAAAAAGAGGATATTTGACTAATTCCCTAAAAATCCCCCAAATCTATAAACCTCAAACTCTAGCAGGGCTCTCAGACCCCACAAGCCCCTCCATCTGCAACACACTCTGTGCACCCACAGCCAGGACACGCTGAGCTGTCAGGAGAATTGACTTTGGGACCTGAAAGTCCTCCACAGACCACTCACATTCACTGTACACCGGTTATATTTAATGCTAGGAAGGGAAAATAATCTAAACATCATTTTGCAAATGTTAAGCTATTAAACTAGCAAATGATTTGAGACAAGAGCAACTACACGGGGTCAGCTTCTCTTTCAAACACTCCTCGGGTACATTATGTGTAGAATGCTTCATGCAAATACCATGGCCTTGAGGTTTTTCCTTGTGGCTTTGTTCATTCTCTCATTTCTGCAAGGAGGCAGGAGGAATAAATAGATGTTTTTATCACCACTTTTTTGCTTTCAGAAAGTTCACATATTGCATTTTTGACATTATGTAAATTAAAAATCACCATGGCATTACCTGAAATAAACTATTATATCACTCCTTTCACGCTGCTCTAGTTAAGATACTGTCAGCACTTCCATTACTAGCCCTTATTTCAAGGAGTTTCAGACTTAGTTGGTAGAAAGGTTGGGGATTTTATTTATTTATTTATTTTAAATGGAAACTCCTAACAAATTCCCAGCCTGGGGAAGAATTTCATTTCCTTCAGATTTGAGCAAAAACTGCTTGTCCATTTTATTGTTCAAATGCTGTGAGGGTATTAACCCTCCAAAAGTTTGAACATTAGGCAGAAGCCTTATGATAGATATTTCTTGAATGTTGAAAACAGCTGGGAAGATTCCTGGGAGAGGTTTAGATCTCGGAGCAGGGCACACGCTGCAGTGGAAAAGAGATCCATTTATAACAATTTATTTACATTAAATTAGACCAGTGGAACTCTGACTGAAGCTCTGATCAGTGGGACAGATTGTCTTGTGTGCTGGGAGTTCAGCTAGCCAGGAATTACCTGGTCTCTGGGTTTATCAGCCCCATAAGGCTGGACAGACTCATCACACCCACCCTGTACTTAGCCTAGGCAGAGATTTTATTTAGGATTTTTAGGCAGCAGAACCCTGAAGTTTCTGTTACTTGGCCTACATAAGTATATACACACAGATTATTTAGCACAAGTCCTCAATGACATAATAAAACATTCCTCAGATTACAAATTCAGTTTTGCTTTGTGTGTGCTCCCCGTGTATATCCAATATAAATACAATGCTCTGTCTCAGGGTGCTGTTAAATTTGGGATCTTTGCAGAAAAGGCATTTGGGTCAGTGGGGTAGAGACAACAGCTCTGGATAACTGCACAGGGCACATCCCTGTTCCCAGGGATAACAGCTGAAGGTCCCAGTGCAGAAATTCCCAGGGACCAGATGTTCCCAAAGCCTCATTGCAGGCAGTGTGGAGATGGACTGTATAACAGCTGACTCCTGGGTTTTAGCCCCAAGTTGATACTCCACCTCTCTGAGCAATTCCCTTCTCAATTCGGGTTCACACTGTGCCAGTCTCACCAAATCAGTGCAAAAACCATCCCAGACGGGGTGTTAGGGCACAGCTGGAGGATACCTGGAGGAACAAGTGGAGTCCTGACACACAAGTGTGTCACCAGTGCATTCAAACCAGTGTTTGTGTCCCTGCTCCTTCACACGCATCTTCGTGTTTTCAGAAAGTTGTGCAGAAAGGAGAATAAATTTGGTCTCCATGCCGGGTAGGACAAGGAGTAATGGACTTAAATTACAGCCAGGGAGATTCTGACCAGACATTGAGATAAACTTTTTAGCAGCAAGGGTAGTTTAATATCAGAAAAGAGAGCCCAGGGAGGGTGTGAAATCCCCACTCGGGGACGTTCTGAGTACAGATTAGACAAATGCCTGACAGGAATGACAATTTTGATACTCCTTTGGGGCAGGGGATTATATCTTGATTTCCTTTCCAGCCCTGTTTCCTCCAGCGCTTTGGAAATCCGTTAGAAATAAGAAAGGATACATATTTTGACGGCTCACGTCCTAGCCTGCCTTCCTCTGTGTAATCATTCCGTGTGGGACACCTTGCTCCAGCTGTCTCCTTGGGATCCCTGTGTAAATGCCATGAGCTCTTCCAATCTGCCACCTCCCCACTGCTGAGCAAACCCCCCCCCTTGGCAAACAGCATGGGGGGCAGGGTGTAAAGGGTTATATTCTCAGTGACACCTGTCAGGTAAGAGGCTTCACCACCAGTGAGCACCAGGAGCCACAAAAAGCTTTATTTATTTATTTATTTTATTTTTTTAAATAAATAAAGCCTTTAGCAGGTGAATCTGAGCCCCTTTCTGCTGGCTGCAGCCAACAGCTCTGCCAGGCTGCTGCTAATGCGTCTGCCTTCCCCGGCAGCGCAGGGATGAGAGTCCAATTTGTGAGCCACAGGAAGTTTCACAGGCAAAATGCAAACAGCCAATTTCAGGCTTTGTTTAGAAATATTTTCTGTGTTTCCTGCTGCTGCAAGAAACCAAACAGGGGAGGGAAGAAAACCCAAGCAAGAATTCACTCAGCCTCTTCAGTGCCACTCATTTTCCCACCCCCAGTAAGGCAAAAAACTGGAGGGAGCCACGAGGTACAGAGGGAAAAGCTGCTGCTTTGCTCTGCTGACCTCTCCTCTTTCTCACTCAAAGGTCTTCATGCTCCTTCTTCTTGCCTGTCCTGTTTCACCTCCTGCATTATTCCAGCCCTGCCCTTCCCCAGCCACCAAGTGGCTCCCAAATATAAATTTTACAGGACCAGAGATTTTCTCGCTCCCTATAAAACTCACACTCCTAGGTACTTCTTGCTGCCCCCTTAGTCAAACTAGAGGAAAATTAGGCAGTATACCCTTTTTTTTTTTTTTTTTTTTTTTTTTTTTTTTTTTTTTTTTTTTTTTTTTTTTTTTTTTTTTTTTTTTTTTTTTTTTTTTTTTTTTTTTTTTTTTTTTCCCCAGCCTTGGTTGGAATTACTAATTCAGTAACTGCTGAGACAGTCTTGGCTTGTAAAATTTCCCAAGGTAGATTCATGTGATCACATATTGCCTGGCTGAGAGCACACAGAGATGGCCACAAAAGCAAATATCATGGAGAACCATATGTTTTAAGTTCATTTCAGCTGGGCAGCTCTTTTGGTTTGTGCATCTCTGCCTGCCTTTGGTTCTGTAACTCACCTTTCTAACCCCCCAAAAAAGCAAACAGCACTTTCTTCTCCCACTATCAAGCACCGTCTTCACACATATTCAAGTTACAACAGTCCCCACACCTATGAGCTGCTTACACACAGATTTCACGTTCACAACAGGGACGCAGTTTTCCACAGTCATCCTTCCTATTTTTTAATCATCCATAGCCATAATGTTGGCAAGTACAGGGACAGACAAAAGGGACTCGGGCTTTTTTTAAATGTACGTATGTAGGCACATATATATTTTTCATTTTTGGATGTTTCCCTTAATCATATCTTGAATTAATGCAGGGCTTGTTCATTCGGAGCTCTCATTACCCTCTTAATTAACTGTGCACAGATGGAAAAAGTCGGAATTGCTTCACTCGAGTTGTTCTGCTAGTTTTAAAATGAGATGGCAGATGGAGGACAAGGCAGAAAGGGCTCAGCTCAGAGGTAGGAGACAAGTTTTCAAGCTGTCACAGAAACGTCAACAAACGCTCCATCTGTTTATGAGGTGTACCAGGCAGAGGCAGTTTTAAGTGCCATCCACAGACGTGAGTTCAAAGAATTCCAAACAATTAGCAGCGAAATGAAAGTTGTGGGTTTGGTCTGAGATTTAGCAGGGCCCTGTCAGTCCATATTGCTGATGTTGGATTCCAGAGGAGCCAGCACGACACTTGGAGTGATGTTCTCAGCGCGGCAGAGGCCAGGATGAGCTCAGGACCCTCAGGGTGTGTGTTGGCTTGCTCAGACTACACCCCTGGAGCTCTGCAGCAGCCTCAGAGAAAGGCCAGATGTTCCCAGAGGCACCAAGGAAAGTCAGTCTCTGGAAACTGATAAATAACCTGCAAAGAAGCATCTTTGAGCTTGTTCTCTATAAGCATGTGCCTGCAGAAAGAAGGGTCCTTAGCTGAGGACCCCAAATGGAGATACAGTCTTTGTGGGAAGAGTCTCCTCTGGTTTCAACTTTCCAGAACTTTTCTATAACTGAATGGATCCCTGGAACAAATCAGTGTTAGCCTTTGGGAAGTACAGGCAGTCAAGTGTAGCTGAAACCACATACATGAGGTGATGCAGTGAAGAAAGAACAAACTTCTACCCTCTCCTATCCTGGAACAGCCCTTCTTGAACTGCTCCAATGGGATATTAAATGGTTATCCTGTTGGAGATGACACCCACACACTGGCCTCAGTGTGGGAGAGCACAGCACCCACCAGCAATTTTAGAGATGCAACAGCAGAGTGTGAAATACCCAGGTCAGGGCTCTGTGGTGTCAGATATTTAAATTACCTGGGAAGCCTACGAGGAACACATCTGCTTCCCAGCACAGGAGCCAACTTCTGTGAGGGTTGTACATCTCTGTGGAGGCTTTGTGGGTTTATGTATGATTAGCAGGCATGGTTATTGGAAGCTGAATTGTACCCCTGTGGCTTCCACAGAGTCAGTGCTGCTACAAGAAATACACACAAAGAGCAGTTCTGCACAGCATCCTGTGATACACTTGCTAATTTTTTTTTCCAGAACTTGAGCTTTTTTTTTCTTTTTTTGGGCAACACTGTATGTTACAATGACAGGAAAATCCAGGACCAAAACCATATACTCTCATTTTAAAGCCAAAACCATGGATTTGAATTTTCCTCAGCTTCAGAGGCACCTGGATCTATCACAGGTCCAATACTTTCCATAGCTCTTTTTTATAAGGAACAATTTCCAGTCACAAACTAGAAAGCTATCCTCTGACAAGTGCTTACAAACGACACCCCCAGCAAAAGCTGCAATAGAACGTTTTTTTATTTCCTCTTGATATGGTGCATACATTTTTTATTTATATGAAATCCCACCTGCTGTTTCCTAGTTCATCTCTAGCCTCCAACATGGTTACATACTACACAGTTAATTTTGTTTGGACACAGGAAATATTTAGTAATTTTAGACCCCATTGGAAGGAACACACATGAGCCACGAAGTACTGTCCATTGTGAGGGTGCACCGAGTATTATTTACCAGCTGAGAGAGAAAAACAGCAGACCAGGCTGCCTGGTCCTGCTCATTGCCCTGTCGAAATCTGCTCTGCAGCTTTAGGCAATTACAGGTTTCCTCTGTGTGTGCACCTACAGCAGCATTTTGTTTCAGACCAAAAGTGTATTTTTGAATACCAAATCTGCCTCTTTATTACACTTCATCTCACATGGTGAAGCAGGCTTGGTGCTCATGGACTGAACTGCTTTTGACTGAAGCACACTCCTAATGCACTAATGAACAGTCAGCATTTGGGATCAAACCAGAGGCAGCGTAAAATATTTCCCTTTCGATGATTACAGCATGGACACTGGTCCTTTGAAATGGCTGTTTTGCTCTCCACAGGTGCCACACCGCTTGCCAAGCACAGACACAGCCTCTGCTCTGCATTATTCAGCCTTTCCTTGTGGGACTGACAGGATATTGTTTGTAAGTAGCTTTGTGATGGAAGGGAATATTTGAAGTGTGAAATGATATAGGGTAGATGGGATGCAGCTCTAGATTGCTGTGGAGAAGCTGGACAGCTGACAAGGAATCTTGTGTTACGTGGCCTGGAGTGTGTTTTATTTGGTTCTTGGAGGTGGAAAGGGTAGAGTTAACTCTGTCTGAACTAGATCATTAAAGGCCTTTCAGCAGAGTGTGAAGATCCACATGCCCAAGGGGGAACCATCATCTCAGTTTTGCCTTGAGTGCTGTGTGTTCAGTCCCCTGAACACCATCAGCCCATCAAGTGGTGCTGGGGCTGCAGAGCTAAAGGCTACTGGGAACAGGGGAACTGAACTATAACGTTTTGTCAAGAGCAAACCACCACAGGTGACACTGGGACACCCCAGCTGCCCACAGTGCATCAGAGAGGAACCCAGAAATGTCCAAGAACCTGCCAGACAAAGGATGTGAAAGCGATTTTCTTCAGACTGCTACCTAGGAAGCTTAAAAGGCAAAAAAAACCAAAAAACAAACCAAAACAAAACCACACAAAGCTTTTCCTGTGGGGGGGGAAAGGAGGAAGGAATAAAGGAGAAACTAGGATAGCAGCAGAAGCTCATCTCTATGCATGTTCTTAGTCTGACAGGAGAGCATACCCTTCCCAGGGGCTTCTTATCAGAGGCTCAGCTCCCTCAAGGTCACAGATCAGGGTAATTACACTCTGATAAGCACAGTCCTTGCTCATTTGCAGTTAGATACTGTGGTTCCTCATTTTCTGCTCTGAATACTGGGACAGCATCAATGCCCCACAGCACCTGCAATGCTGTGCAGGTCCAAACAGGTTGCAGTTCAGAAGGATGACATGTAACTCTGTCATGTGTACCTGAAAAGGCACTTTAGGAACTTTAGGTTCTAAATAGGGGCAGGAAATGCCAGTGTTGAGGAGTCTGATACTGTGCAAGGCTTCTTGTGGACTCATCAGGGAAAATACTGCAATCCAGATTATGGAAAAAATATCCTCTGTAATGTCCTTTCTGATGTTGCCATGAAAGTCCTTAAGCACCTGCCATGGAAACACCAGCAATGACTGGAAAAGGAAAGGAGATGTTCCTCTCCTGGGAGCTCTGCAGTGAGCTGAAGGATTAATCAGTCCAGGATACTTCATCCTGGGCTGCTCATATTCTTAGCAGCTCCCCATGCAGCTTACAAGTTGCTCCACAGACGTGAATCCACCACAGCACGTTCTGGAGAGGCTTCTGCCTCCTCCAGAAAGCCAGGATGGTCCCACATGAATCCTTCACCAGACAGCTCTCCTGCCTCTTGGAGCATTTGCAGACAGAGGTTGAGGTAAAGGACAAGATCTCCTCCTCAACCATTACCAATCCTCCAATTCAGCAAATATTGTCCCTAAGGAATCTCTGAGAAGCCCTAAGAAGCTGATCCCTGCTCTCAGCCAGGCCCTGCAGCCCTTCTGCAGCCTGGCTGGGCAAGGAAGGCTCCCTGAGGCATTGCTGGGTCATGAATTTATTTAATGAGTGAGCAGAGAACAGTTTCAGTTTTAGAACATTTCCCCCACACATACCTTTACCTTTTTTCTCCTTCCTAAAAGAGGTCCTTAAATCATCCCAATGAATAATAAGGATGCTCGCCAACCCAATTTGAGGCAGTTTCCATTTCACTCCCAATATCATCCTCAAACATACTTTTCCCTTTATCTGTGGAATGGCCTGTTCTGCTCAGCACCTTAAATAGAAAGTGCTATGCCAGCTAAATGCTGCCTTTCAAATCTTACAATAAATATCTGACAGTGAGGAAAATAAGAAAAGAGGCAGGCGGGGACTGATCTGCCTTGTCATGTGCTCGTGACTTGGCACCAAAAGCTTTGTCAGTCCATTAGCTGCTGTTAATTTCCTTGTTCTTCATGGCAAAGGTGGCCATAATTGGTGGAGCTGCTGGAAAAATCACATAAATGGGGTGATTCACACTCAGAACTGTCACTGTAATAAAATCCCATTTAGAAAATGTCCCCTTCACCCAAGGAAAAAAAGCAAGATTCGGAGCCTGCCCTCCCCCTGTTCCCTCCTGTAGGAATGTGTGACCCATCAGCATCAGACAGGAGCACAGATCTGTCCAACTGTGAAGGCTGGTCATAATTTCAAAGGGACATCAAGTCTGATGGCCTATAATCAGTTCAGACACAACAGCTTTTACTTTTTTTTTTTTTAGTGAGACTTTTCAGACTGGACAGAAGCCAAGGAAACAGAGATGTATATAAAATGAGGAAAAAAAATTCTTGCCATTGCCAGTATCATTAATGTGTTTGTGCTTGAGGAAGTGATAGATGTGAAGAGAAATAAGCAGAGCTGACTTGGGCAGACATGGCACAGCAGGAGTGAGGTCACTTTACTCAGCAGTGCTGTCTCAGATTCAGACCTCAGACCCTCAAACTCATCTTGTCACCTGTGACATGGAGAGAGCTGAGGGGACACCTTACCTGAAGGGTCAGACAGCCCTTTAAACCGTATGGAAATCATATAAAGTTCTAAAAGCCTGAGAAGGAGCAATTTGAATTTTCAGTACTGTCCAAGTTTCCTATGGAAATCCTCCTAATTATTTACTTTCGGACAAATCTTTTGGAGTAACTCCCAGGAACCCTTCCATACTTACAACCCAGAGGCTAGAAACCCCCCAAAACTGAAGTGGGATATCCATCCCTTCTGGTCTATTCTGAATTCCATGGCTGCTGGGCAAAAACATGTATCTGGTTGGTAGCTCATTAAATGAACACATTAACAACAAGACCTGTCACTCATTAATAAATTTCCAATAATCAGAAAGAACAAGGAACACGGGTATCTCCAAATATTTTCACTTTTAATTAAGTGAATTAAATAAGAGCCTTCAGCATGTCAGAAGGACTAATCCCCAGCTGACACCAAGCCTAGGGGTGGATGCACAGGTACATGCCCAGGTTTTGACCTCATGTTTGCCCTGTTTTGTCCAGAAGCACAGTGCAGAAAACATCAAAAATCAGGGCATGCTGGTGTGAGGTGTCTGAGCATGACCCTTGCCCTTCTTAAAAGGATAACAAGGAGGATTTGTGGTCAAGGGTTTGGTGTTTCCCTTTTGGACTGGGCTAGTTAGGTAAGGCTTGTCACTGAAAGGGCTGGATTTAGAGTGTTTTGCAGCTGTGCTTCCTAAAATATTTGCTCAGTGTCCACTGGAGCAGTTTGCAAAGCCATCAGCAATCACTCTAATCTTCCTGAGCAGCCTGAGTGAGCAGTGAAATGAAAGACTTCAGTAAAGTCTTCAAATAGCTGGTGAGATTAATCTTGTCAAGTATAAACACCTCTTGACTCCACAGTGGGTTGGGATGGGGAGTATGAGCCTGGTCTCCTTTTTTTGACAGGCCCACGACTGCCATTTTTCCCAGTTATCACAGAAGAAAAGAACCACAGAGACTGGATGATACGGCAGGAAAACCTGTAATGTCAGGGAGAAACCCAACCTGCAGAGCTGCGATGTGGAGAGGCACAACGTGTTTGTCAGCTCTCCACTCAAACAAGACTCCAGCGATCAAAAGCTCTCCTGGAAGAGAGAGGATACAGGGTGAGGTCCCTGTGATCTCCCAGGGGCTTCTACCTGCCAAGATTAATTACCCCAGCATCAGGTCCAGAGAAATGAGTAACTTCCAGACTCAAGACCAGCAGGTCAATTCAGCAACAAAACTGAGCACAGAACCAGATCTCATCGACTCCAACAGAGCTAGAGCGCCCACTGAGACCTGAGGAGGTGAAGAAGTGCTTTGCCACTCAGGAGTACTGTGATCAGGGGAATATCATCTGACCCAAACAACTCTATAAACCTGACACTTGGGAGCCTCCCTCTTCCCCTTGAGGCTTTGTAGGACACAGTAAATTAAGAAGTCAGAGTGACACCGAGGAATACAAAGCACTGCAGCAGCCCATGGCTCTCAGCATTGCCTACACCAGACAAAATAAGTACCTCAGCATCTCTCATAAGTAACATCCTGAATTGGGGCCTTAAGCACAGCCCTAACAGTTGGTGCCAAACTATTGTGATAGCTGAAATGAGCCAAGGAAAGCGGGAATCTGGCTTGAAACCAAGCACAGGTTCTGAAGATTAAGATATTTTAGCTAACAAGGAGGTGTAGCAGAGAGAAGAATAGAAAGACACAGAAGCAGTAGAATCGAAAAAAGGCAGTGGGATGGCAGCCTTCAGAGGGATTCACAACAGGACAAACCATGGTAGAGTTATTGTGTTCTATTGTAAAGGGCCACAGCAGGACCAGGCAGCAGAGGGAAACTGTCCTTTGTAGCATCACTGACCTCCCTTCCATGAAATATCCTCCTTTGTGCCAAGGTGCCTCTGGCTGTAACACTGCAGTTCATTTGTGCATCCTTTGAAAATCATTATGTGTTTGTGATGACCTGAGTCAAATAAGAAGCTTCAAACTAAGAATAAGCCCATTTCCCTCCAGGAGGAGTTGACCTAATGAAACACAGTTGGGTCCCATGCCTCTGTCTCAGTAGTGTTGCAAATTTTTTGGGTTTTGCTTTTTTTTTTTTTTTTTCTGAATTATTTATCACTTTAGCACACCCTCCTCCTTTGCAAGAAGTAACTATCATCACAAGCAATCTCCCTACAGTGTCACTGATAGTCTGAACTGCTTTTGACTCTTCTTAACATCACACACAAAACCAATTCCCCAAATTCTCTGTAATTGAACCATCTCATCCAAAGGTGTTTTTTCCTTTTGGCAGTCTTCACAGACAACATATAAACCCTGAGTTTTATTCATATGGATGCCTTCCTTCCCTACCCCTCCCCCCATTTTAAAAGCAAATTGCTATTCAGGGCTACTAGAAAGTACCAGATCAAGAGGTGAGTGATGGATGATGGACTAAAAAACCAGTACAGAACCTTTATTCCCCAACTCCCTTCCCCAGCCCAGCACAGTGTGCAATAATCCTCAGAAGATCTTTAGGCAGCCTGAGTTTTCTGCCAGTTTTCACTGCCTTTTACAGTATTTCTGCATCAGAAGGCAAGTGTGGCTTCAGGATCTAGGTAAGTAGAAGGAACATAATATTATGGAGTGATTGAAGTTGGAAGGACCTCTGTGGGTCAGCTGGCACCACCCCTGAGTCAAAGCAAGGACAACTTCAAAGTTACATTAGATAAGCTGATAACAGTGATTATTTAGGACCCCTGTGGTCTGACTGTATAAAGTCAGCTCAGGCTGGCTTGTTTTATCCTGTCCGTAGCCTTGCTCAAGTCAGACCACCTCTTCATCCCAGAGGGCTGCATCTTCTCTCTAAGCCAAGACACTCAACTCCAAAAGAACACCATTTCCTTAAGGACTCTAAGTTTAGGCGACCATTTCACAGCAGGAAAAAAAAAAAAAAAAGGCAACAAAGGAGGAAGACTCTCTCAGCCAAAGTCAGGAGGCAGAACCAGGCTAGAACCAAGTCTTCATACAACTCCTCCCAGTTTGTCACCAGCTGAGCACACATCCTTCTCTCCCAGCAACACCCAGCTCCGTAGAACACCAATATTCCAGCAAAGAGAAGCTTTCCACTGACCAGGAAGCTTTCCAGACTCACAGAAACGATAATTGTGCTTTACTTGGCTCTAGTTTTTGGGCTCTACCAGCCCAGGGCAGACTAGAACCAGGCACTCCCAGGTGAGAAGGTCTGCAGACAACACAAGGCTCCCTTTAGTGCTGACAGCACTTGGTGCCTCCCCCTTTATAGGAAAGAAGCTAATCTAATTAGCACCTGAAAACAGCAGAAATGAGGTCACTTGCTTCCTGTGTAAAGCTTAATTTTGTATAATTTATTTTTACATTTTCTAATTGAATGAATATTAATTAACTGGAGTTTAATGCAGAAGATGAAGACATTAAACTCTCATTAACAAACACTGAATCCTATTCATCCCCAAACACTTCACATCTGCAGCATTAAGTTATCAAAGGAAAAATCTGCTATGATTTATGTCGTTTTCCGGTGGAAAAAGGGAGGCAATGAATCTGCCTCATCAGCTCATTATCTGCAGGGTGACACATGGCTCTGCAAGCACCCAGGGGTGGCACGTGAGTTCCACTGAGGTACTGTCAGGCAAAAGCCATGTGATTTTCTTGCATGTAGTGGCACCAGTGGAGCTCCAAATTACCTGGAGCACAGGGAACCACGGAATTACAGAATGGTTTGGGTTAGAAAGGACCTGAAAGATCGTATGGTTCCCACACCTTTCACTATCCCAGGTTGCTCCAAGCCCTGTCCAACCTGGCCTTGAACACTTCCAGGGATGGGGCAGCCACAGCTTCTCTGGGCAACCTGTGCCAGGGCCCCACCATCCTCACAGGGAAGAATTTCTTCCTAATATCCAATCTAAACCTACTCTCTTTTATTTTTAATCCTTTACCCCTTGTCCTGTCACTCCAGGTTCTTGTAAATAGTCCCTCTCCATCTTTCTCGTCAGCTCCCTTCAGGTACTGAAAGGCCGAAATTAGGTCACCCCAAAACCTTCTCTTTTCCAGGCTGAACAATCCCAGTTCTCTCAGTCTTTTTTCATAGAGCTGAAAAACAAACCTGGGCCGTGCATGGCATCACATGAAACTCATTGAAATGGGCATCAGGGAGGTGAACACAGCAGTGACTCAGAACTGGGGGGGGCTCTGCCAAGAGTAATGAACTTCACTGGAGGACCCAAGAAAAATAAACTTTCCTGGGCTAGGCCTGGGTTATTTGAAACTGGGGCTTTATTTGAAGGCACTTCAAATGTGTGTGTTCAGCTGGAGGAGACCAAGGGGAGACCTCACTGCAGTTACAAATTCCTAGAGAGTAGAAGAGGAGGGGCAGGTAGGGATCTCTGCTCCCTGGGGACCAGGGATGGGACCCCAGGGAATGGCCTGGAGTTGTGTCAGGGGAGGTTTAGGTTGGATCTCAGAAAAGGTTCTTCCTCCAGAGGGTGGTTGGGCACTGAACAGGCTCCCCAGGGCAGTGAGCACAGCCCCAAGGCTGACAGAGCTCCAGGAGGATTTGGATTTTATTCTCAGGCACAGGGTGTGACTCTTGGGGATGGTCCTTTGCAGGGCTAAGGGTTGGACTCGATGATCCTTGTGGGTCCCTTCCCACTCAGCATATTCTGTGATTCTGTGATTCCATAAATTATTATTAATAAATGCTGTTCTTAACAAATGTTAATAATTAACCATGTGCAGTAATTAGTGTCATCCCTTGGTGGATCATCCATTCCTCAGGCACAGGGCTGTTTCTCCTCCAGCATGAGATGGATGATGAGGGGCAGTAATTCCAGAAGGTTCCCCCACCTGCTAAATCAGCTGCAGCTCTCACAGGGATTATGGCCAGTGCAGGCAGAATTACTGAAGAGGGAAATGAGGAATGAGCCCAGGCAGAGATTCCCACAGCTCTGTCAGCAATCACCCTGGTTTCCCGGGAAGGGAGATGTGTCAGATCCTTCACTGGTTCAATTTACTTTAACTATAAACACTAGGAGATGTCACTGTGCTCCAGAAAGTGGAGCATAGCTGGAATGCACTAAAAGTGTCCCAAAAAGTTATTCAGTGATTTTAAAGTGTTTCTTTCTTGTCATGTCATTTATAATTTAATTAGTGGCAGGTTGTCATGCAATAACTATAATCTATAGATTTATGCACTGGAGAAAAATAGCGACCTCATTCTTAAAGCAGCTCCCCCTGAGCTCGCTGCTGGTGGAGTTGCCATCTGCTGATAGTTCCCTGGAATGTCACCTGTGCCTTTAAGTATATTTATATAAATGAAACAGTATATCTTCAACAGTGGTGGGGTTTTTTTCCGCTATGATTTATTTCGGCAGGTTTTACATTTCAATAGCATTTTCATTTTTCCAATAGAAATCTTTTGTGGAGGTGAAACCTGACTTCATGTCTGCAAGTAGACATTACACTAAAAGTGGCAACAATAATCAACTATAAATCATGAAAATAGCCTAGAGAAGTGAGTCTGAGAACCAAAACAAGAGGTGACAGTGGAGACATTTAAGAGCTCAGAGAGAAAAACAACTGAGATGGTGAAGTCTGTTCCATATCAACAAGAATTCAATAAGCTGGTGGAGAGGCAAAGAAAGAAAATCTAGAAATCTGGTAAAAAACAAAGAAAGGCCAGCCCTGCCAACACACCTCAGCTGAAGCAGAAAATTGAGCTGTTGATAACAAATAGGAAACTGGCACACGAACAGTAACCTACTGAGACACCCAGGAACCTGAAAATGCAAGATTCCTCTGCTGCACTCCTTCGGGGAGGACAAAGTAGAGCAGTGATTTAACCAGACTCCAGGTTTACTGATGTATCTGCTGTCAACCCAAACAGCAGAGAAATACAAGCAGCACTAACTCACGGTGGGAGTGATGGTGACAGAGCAGGCTCAGGGTGGGGGCACCGAATCCAAACAAATCCACAGCACCTTTTCATTGGTGTGAACCCACCAAGGAAGCCAAAGGGACTTTTAGACACCAGAACTAGATCTTATTCGAACCCAGCTAGGACAGGTTGGAAATGGGCTTCCTTGAGGTCAACTTGCTGTCAGGAGCTTCTTCAGCTGCAGCTTCCTCCACTCACACAGCTCCTTACACTAAGAATCCTTGCAGCATTTGAGCCCTTCTCACACATGGCGTGCCTTGTTGTCCTTAAGGATATTACAGTTTTCACATAAAAAGAATAAAGATTAGTATTAAACTCAGAAAAAGTTTTCTCTCCATGTTCAAAACAAAACATTCTGACTATCTGTCATGAATCAGATCATAGTGCAGCCTAGGGGGGGAATGCACCACCACACCAACTGAAAACATTTTGACTGTGACACTTCATTGAAAGAGAACTAAAAAATGACACCAGAGGACCTCATCTTCCTCTGAATATATTTATTTTCCTCTAAAGGGAGTTCCTATGAAGCAGAATACCCAGTGCCCGCCCAGCTGCCCCTGCTCTGTGTGCACTCAGTGCTGTGACATGACACAAAGCAGTGGTTCTCCCCCACTTCCCACAGCAGCACAGTCTGCTTGGCTTTAATGAAATATGAATAGCCTAAAAAGAGCATGTTAGCACTGGCAATATAATCCCTGCTCCTAAAAATCACATCAAAGTGACTGTGCACTTGGGCTTGCCGTCTCCTGTCTCGATGCAAACACAGGCTATTGCTTCTGTGTGTCAGGATTTTGCAGGACACCTCAAGGATGTTGCCGCTGAACTGAAAGGCAGCAAGGAAAATAAAATAAGGATGTTCTCTGCTGTAGTTTCACAAAGGCAATTGTATGATTCAAGGACTCACTGAAGGTCAGCTGCTGTGAAAAAGACCTGCTAGGAAAAGCCAACTGAAATCCCATAATTAAATGGACAATTTGCCACCTACAAAGCCACCAGTCTGCTCTGGACTTTTGGTGACAAATGTGCAGGCTTATGATAAGAGATAGATGTTTGTAGTCTTCAGGAGACAGAAGATCCTCCTGGAGCCAGTATCAGGTGGACTTATATTTCTGTAGAGGGGTGTAGTGTAGAGCACAGCCAGCAAAGGAGCCACCAAATCCCTCAGGACTGGTGAGCAGACAGGAAAGATGCAATAATAAGTTTGCTGTGTGCAACCATCTGCTCTGGGGAAATAACAAGGATTGGAAGGTGTTTAACAAAGCCTGTGAAAGGAGAATTGAAGGGACAGGAGGAACCCATGGCCAGGACGGAATCCTTGTCTATTTCTATGGGATTAGGAAGGACAGCTGTAACAAAGAAGGTGGGAATCCCTGTTGCCTTCCCTGTTCCTCCCATCCAACCTTCCCTTTGCCCAGGACAGCCCAGGTAGGTGAGGTGGCAGGGGCTGGACCTGCATAACAGGAAGTGGTGGCAGTACTCCTGCAGGAGGAAAGATATTTGTGCCACCCTGGGGGATGGAACTGTGTGGACTGGTCTCCACAGGCACAGGATGTGTCCAACAGAGGAGAAAACCGCTGTACCTGTGGTAGTGATAACCCACCATGAGGACTGAAAACAGCCAGACTGAAGCATAGAGGAACCTGGCAGATGTGTCTGGGAGCAACCAGGGGATGAACACAAGGCAGTGATAACAAATTGACGGATGTGAGCAGATGACATGGTACCTGATGTCAGTGCTGCACCAAAAGTGGAATTATTGTAAAAGAAGAAAGGGTATTTTTTTATATGGGGAGTATAATTCTGGGTGAATTTCTTTCTTCTTCTTCTTTTTTTTTCTTTTTTTTTTAAGACAAATCCCACCTGTGATTTTTTTGAAAATAGAGCTTAATAAAGCACTTTTGCAGTTGAGTCTTCAAAAGATAAAAAGCATTTCTGAAAATCAAAATTCAATTCAAGAGGCAGAGCAAAATCCAGTTTCATGTTTTTCATGTTTTCACAGTACACTTTTCTTTCAGCAGAAGGAGGGGGAGTTTTGAAAAATTTTCAACCATCTCTGCCAATAAAATGGAATATTAAAAAAAAAGGAATTAACAACACATCTGTTAATCATGACACCTTGAATGTTTTCTTATCTCATTTTGGGTTTTTATGGTACATCTCTTTTCCTTTAAATTTTAACTGCTTTCTCTGCCTGGGTTGTAAACTCTTCACAGCAGGGACTGTTTTCTTATAATGCATTTGTCCAGCACCTCACATGTTGTGAACATAATGTGATGTGAATAATATATGGTACTCCTCTCCTGAGCAAAAGATAAAACTCAGAAGCAAAAACAGATGATGATGGCTCTGTGACAGTGAAACAGAATTCAAGACAAACCTCTCTGCAGCATGAGGTCTCCATTGTGGCTCATGAAAGTAAAAGCCAAATGGGCTCACTGTAACATAGATGATCTCTAAATCATTGCAGGCTATGCAATTGCTGCACATAATGCTCCTAAAAAAAAAAAAAAAAAGCCAACAGAAACTCTTCTCAGTCGAAAAGTGTAGCACAAAGTTTTATTTGAGCTACCTCCTGCCAAGAATAGCAGAGAGCAGCCTGCACACAACATCTGCTCACAGAGACTGAGAGCAAAAACATCTGGAGCAGTAGCTCCCACCCCTACCTGCCTTGTCTGGGATTATTCTCTGCAAAGGTGGAGGTGACATGGCTTTTACAGCAATGGCTCAGTCCTTGGAAATAGTATTTCCTCCAAGGCACCACATTCTGAGGAAAATCTTTCAAGGAAAGTTTCACGCCTGAGGGTTTTTCCCTGTTGCTCACACCCTGCTCCTCATGCCTTTTCCATCTGTCTCAATGGTTGCTCTTGTGTGAAATCTCCTCCACCATCAGCAACCAGTCTGGCTCCCAAAACCACTGTCATCATTTAAGAGAGCAAAGTACCTTCAAGACTCAGAAGATGCTGCTCCATCTTCCTCTGACTAGAAGGCTCCTGTTCCAGGTAAACTCACATCTTGCTGTCCAGCTTATTGCTCCATGTTTAAAGAGGAACAGGGGGAGACAGACTCCAAACTGTTGTAGAAGACTTTGTTGCAAAAGGCAGTGACAGCTGCAGACACGAGAGAACTTTTAACAAAAGATGGAGGAGGAAGCAGATTTCCTGATGCAGCACGGAGAGCCATCATTTAGCAAGGATAAATGACTCCAAGATACCTGAAATTTGTCCTGTTGTCTAATTCTGGAAGGAAACGGCTGACAGCCATTCTAGAATCAGTGTTTGGAAATATACAACAAAAGGAAAAAGCTTTATTAACACTGGAAATGTACTCTTAGCTTGGATTTCCTTTTCAACACCCAGCTTGTTCATCTCACAGCTCAATGAACTGTTAACATCACATATTTCTTCTGTTCCAGCAGCAAGTCCAGTTACTTTGGTTTCCGCTAACTGCAGACAGATGAGATTCTGCCTTCCCAGGGAGAGGGGGAGAGGGGGAGAGTGAAGCAGAGCAGGAGGAAAGGATGAGACACGAAGTCTCAGTAGATAGCTGGCAGTGTTGATGAGCTACAAGTTGGACTTTGAGGCGTTCCTGAGCTGAATGCTGCAGCTTTTCTGTTCTTTGTGCATCACATGCAAATCTTTCTGCATTCATATGTTTTTAAACTGAGCCAATCCCTTAATATTCAATAAGGCTGGAGAGCATTATATTGATAGCTAAATAGGGGAATATTGCTATGTGTTTCATATTCTGAGCCAGACATATTCCCCTGTCCTTTAGTAGCCTAATCCAGCCTCCTTTCCAGATCAGGAAATATCCTTTTCCAGTTGTGTGTAATTACAACAGGCAACCACTTCCCATAATAAAATGTCAGGGTTGCCCAAGTCAAAATGAAGTCACTATTCTGTAAATAAGCAATAAGTTACAGCTGCAAATTACAGCTGTAAATAAAAAGTTCACAGTTTAGGTAAAGTTTTAAGTCAAGTAAACAAAAGATCCAAGGGCAGACACTGGTATTCTCTATATTCCCAAATAATTTTATTCTTTGCCACAGTATTCTTTTTTATATGTGTATTTGAGCAATGAGAACATGGAGAAATTAGACAACTTACCCATGTAGTCAGGTAGAGAAAGAAGAGAAAGGCAGGTGTCCTGAAGGGTGCCCTTTTGCCTCTTTCATATCCAGCCCTTGCCTGGGCTGGTTCCAACAGCACCAGACCTGGGGGAAATCTGTTTAGCTCCAGGAATGCCAATTGTGGATTCAGGCTCTGGCCTCATTTCTCAGGCAGAAAGAAAACCCAAAGAGCAGAAGAAGAGAAAAAGGAGCAAGAGTCTGGGCTCCCTTCTTCTAACAATAATTTAGAATTTTTTTCAGTACAAACTTAAAAAAACCAATTTGCCAAGAAATGCTCACTGGACACAAAAGTGGGATAAATACAGAAGATTTGAGCTGCCCTTCAAGGGGTCACAGGTGAAATCAGCCTCTGGCTCTAATCCTTTCTTCTAATCCTCCCTGATTTCCTGTCAAAACTTCTGTCTTTCGTGTCCTAATTTGGCAGTGTTATGTATGTGAAAATATGAATGAACTTTTATTTTCAAGTGACAGCTTTGGTCGTGACCCACCGAACTTTCTTCTCATTGCCAGCACTGTCTGCCTTTTCCTTCCGCAGTCCAGTCCCATGGTTTTTATGTCACTAAGCTGGGAAAGAGCTGGCTAATCTTCTGGTTTTGATCACTGAATTGAAAGGAAGTGTTGCTAACATCCTACCCCTCAGTTACAGTGACCTTTGACAGCAGTTCCGTGCAGGAGATGGAATTCAGCATCACGTGGGAATTGCAAAAGATAATATTTTTTTCTAAACATTAATTCCTCACACATTTCCCCCAGGAAGAGAGAGAAAAAGGAAGAGACACTTAGCATTCAGGAGTGAAAAAAGGTGAAATCTAATGAATTCTTTTGCCTCTCGGGGATTTAGAGAACAGTTCAACATTTCTGATTAAGGACAAGAGAAAGACAGCCGTGTGCGATGCCACAGCCATCCGTGCTGCCCTTCTAACACAGGAGTGTTCAACATGCTGGAGGATAATCAAGAGAATAACAACACTACCAGCAGGCAAGACTTTTGGACTTGTCATCTGACTTGGCTACATGCAGTTAGGTCTCAGTAAAGATGACTTGCTGAAAATCTAACTAACGTATCAAGGCTCATTGGGTTTCGCTAAGCTCCTACCTCTGTAATCACCATTTACCAAATTGGAATAGGGGGAAAATGAGCCACTTCATCTCTGTGTCATATAATGAACTTTTTTGTGTGTACCAGAGAGGGTGATTGCCGCTAGGTATAATTATTATAATAAAGATCAGTGCAAACTCAAGTTAAAAAGAAATTGGAGTTATTGAGGCCACCAGTGCGATTCAAATGGAACCAGTCCCCGTGTCGTGCACAGATGAATTCAATCCACTGATCTCAACCATTGTAACAGCCCATGAAATCCAAAGCAATGGTCCTGCCCAATGTTTGCTCATCTGTCTAATGTAATTCAGATTATTGATCCCATTTGATGTGAAATCCACCGATTTCACTCAATGTAATCAAATCAATTAATCCCATCTACTCCAGTCCAATCCATGAGCACAATCTAGTACACCTGACAGTGATCAGCTGGCAGACAGAGACCATGACAGGCATAAAGATAAATAACAAAAATCAATAGTTTCATAAATAACATCCACAGGGCTCTAGGTGTTTTGCAGACAACTGTAAAAAGCAAAGAGCTTGATGTTCAGCCCACATACATTTTGCAGATACATCAGAATCAGGAAAGCCAGACTGATTTGTACCATATTTATGTTGGCTGGGGTGCCTCTTCCCTGTTTTTCAGTATATGGCTGGTTAGGGTAGCTCAAAATGGCCTTTGGGGTAAATTTTGAAAATATATTTTTTTACATGATCTATAAAGGTGTTTGAGATGAATGTATGAAAGGAAGTGAGTAAAGCTGGTGTTATCAAAAATTTCTTGCCCTTTAACACTGATGAACACCTTCCCCCTCAGCATTAATAGGAAATCTTCTATTTGAGAACAGAACATTTCACAGATAAAGAAAGAACTGTGCTTTTTAACAGACTTGAGGAGTTCCTCAGAACAGGTTGTGGGTTTTTTCCTAGTTGAGGAGAGGAAGACAACAACAGGTAAAGAGATCTAACACTTGTCTGTCCAGTGCTTCCTGGACAGGCAAGACTCTTCAACACAAGCACTATAAACAACCTAAAAAAAGAAACATAGAGGAGATTTTTAAAGGTGTTAAGGTCAGGTAGGTGTACTTTTTGTGTTACAAACTGACCTGGCCTCAGTTCCCAGATCCTCATACTCCTTAAAAAAAAAACAAACAAACAAAAACACACCAAACAACAAACCTTCTATATAAAATAGGTTTTCCACATAAGAAAAACAAGACACAGAAGAGAACAGGAAAGCCATGGCATTAAACACTCACAATTCCATTACAGGCTTGTCCTCTTGCCCCTTTCAGTGTGTCTTTCCTTTAACTCTGTAATTAATAATATTATGTGCTAATAAAAGATCAAGGAAGTGGCAGCTGTAGTCCAGCCTCTAATCCACTCAGAAGGTATTGATGCTGCTGCTCCTGGTATTCCATCTGCTTCTCTCATGTTTGTTCCATGCTGCATTGCTGGAGATATTTGAGGCCAGCATCTAAGATAACCTACAAGAATGTGGAAAAAAAAGAATCCTCTCTCAGCAGAATGGGGTTCTTTGCTCATTTGGACACAAGTGTTGGGGTTCACTGCAGGCAAAGCACAAATGAGAGACTCCCAAGGGATAAAAAAACACAGTGAAGGCTGTGCAGTTCAAATTTCCTGTTACCTGTTTGGCTTCATTGAATAACTCTAAGCTTGATAGAACTATTGTAGTTTTCTTTCAGATCCTGGGCTCAAAAAAATCCATTGTCCTTCAGTTCCTTCATGTGTCCTTCAGTCTTCTGTTTGCCCATGTGGACAAGCAGCCTTTTTGCTCATGTTTTTTTAATTATGTTTTATAATAAGGTCAAGGAATTATGTATTCTGGCCTTGATAGGAAGAGTGTCTCAGCCTCATTGTTGTAAATTGTTGTGAATTAGGGTGATACCAATGCTAATTGTCTTTTCCTTGCTTCACTGACTCTTTAAATAATTGCCCTCCTCCTTGGTCACTTTTTTCCTTGCACCTCTGAGAAATTTGCACCTCAACTCTTATCAGTCTCCTTCCACCCAACCAATGTAAAGTACATTGTGGCCACTAAATCCAATTAATCCTCCCAGCACTCCCCAGCGAATGAAATTAGTTACATTTTCCAGATGGGCGGTCAGGGGTGCAGGCAGCTTTCCCAGCCATGGCTGCATTATCTCTCCTCTGCCGAAAACCTGACCTGCCTCATGAATAGTCGGGTCTTTGGAGGTACCGAGCGCCTTCAGCTGCAGAGAAACTCAGGGAGGAATGGAATTGCAGCATCAGGGGGAAAAGAAGTGTTTTGGTTACACCCAGCTCCGAGCTGAGTTTAAGCAGTTCTGCCCACACTTCTCTAGGGGTTTGACAGGATGTGTCCCTATCCTATCTTCAAACACACGCAGAAAACACCCACCTGCAAGGGGTAGGTAAGAAAACACAAAACACCACCACAAAAGATCACTTTTGCCTATCACTCCCATTTTTATAATAATATTACTCTATGATTTTTCCACAGGACTGCACATCTTTTGCAAGATGAATGGAAAACGAGGTGTTGAGCTTCGAATCAAACAACAGGCTTTGCTAGTTTCAGATCGTCAATACTGGATGCAATAGCTGTTTGCAAATGAGCTGAAGGATTCTTTTTTTCCCCCTTAAAAAACAAAAGTTATTCCCCACGAACTGCAGACAACTTTCTCAGTTTCTGCGTCTTGAGTATATTGAAGTTTGATTTTTAAAAACTCTCCCAAGCGATCAGAAGTCATTGTGGGCTAATCAACCAAGAAATTTAAACATAAAGTTTGCTGAAACCTCTCCTTAAAGTACAGCTAAAGCATATTTCACTTTTATTCCTCTGAGATATTTACATTTTAAATACAAAGAGGCAGATTCTCTGCTGGCACAAATCAGGACAGTGTTACTGGCTTTATTATGATACACAACTTGAGGGCTTGGCCATCTATTTTATGGTATGCCTTCTTTTATCACAATATTCTCTGTTTTGCACAAATCTTCCAGTGGATGAAAAGGTTGGTAGATGGCTTAATACATCCCATGAACTACCCAGTGAGGTTTGCAGATCCCCTGGGTATGTTATTATGTTATGATTACTTTTATGTTTGGAAAGCTAAGTGAACTAAACGCATGAACTCCAGAAAGGGGGAGCTTTAGCTTTTGAGATATTTAACCTACTGGAACTCATTCCAGTCTTACTGAATCAAATATGACTTTATAATGGATAAATGCTTTGCAGAGTACATAACAGCCTCCCTTGTGCAGCATGCAAAAAAGGGAAAAGGTGCTTTTGATACATTTGTGACAGCTTTACTTCAAACAAGGAACGCTCTGCATCATCCGGTACAATTTCTACCTCAACCATGCGCTGAACCATGCTGATGGAACAATTATATGGGAGTGTTCCTGCGTGGAAATAGGGCTACTCAATAAAATCAGCAAAGGGATTTGACTGGGCTGAAAGGTGGAAAAGTGTTGCTGTGCTTAAAACACTGCCCATCTCATGAGCTTTATCAGCCTTAGTCAGAAGCAGAGGGAGAAAAAGAAATGAAGTGGGAAAGGAGCAGACTAACAAGAGTGTCTTTATGTTCTCCATCTCCCTGTGCAGAGGGGGAATCACCCCATGAGGGTGTAGTGATTGTGCTCCAGGTGGATGCTCAGGTTGTCAGGAGCACAGTGGCATGTGGAGCACTGTCAGGCCTTAACGGGCTTTATTTAAGTTGTTCATGCATTGCATGATACCCCTCTAACCTAGGAAGACTTTAGGGGACGTCAGGGCATGCATAATTTATTTGTAGCCAAAACCCAAAGGGAAGAGTAAGAGGATGGATGACAGTTCTTTTATGGCATTAGCATGGATTTGTTCCGTTGTTATTGAAACATCCCATAAAGTCTTGATCTTGGCCAGACGCTTGGCTTCAGGCACATGGGATACAGGAACACAGGACTACACATGCTACAATCCATAAAACATTTTCTGGTATTTGGAAACTGAATCCTACAGTTCAAAAGGCCAAAATCCACAAAACCTTCAATTTGTCAGGGGAAGACGAGCAGGCGAGACTGAGGGAATCAGCAGGCTCTCAGCTTTCTGCCACAAAAGGAGGGAACTGTTTATTTCTTCTGTTTCAAAAGATCAATTCTCACATTTTAAGTTAAACCTTCAATTAAATAATTTATTGGCCTGACCTTTGCTTTCCATCACCCCAAAAGGACAGGTGCTCACAGGTCTGTTATTAGGAACAACATACAGTTTTAAGATGAGCGAAATGGAGCAGGGAGATCAAAGGAGCGTGGCCACAAGCACCACCACCTTTGGCACACAGTATGAACTTCAGCAGGAATCTCCTTCTGCTGAGTCTCCAAGCACAGAGCCTTGGGTGCCTTAATACCAATTTGTGTTGACGTGAGTTCCCCAAAGCAACAAGTGGTAAAGCTCATGGAGAAACGACAGCGAGACGACTGGGGGTGGATTACAACTGTGAACAGCAAGGGCTTTTCATTCCTTTCATCTCGCCAGACAGGCTGTCCCTATTAAAAGCTAATGTTTGGAAATCATCTGTTTCTCTTAACCTCTCTTTGAATTCGGGGAATGGAGCAGGAAATGTGACTCGTGCAGGGGCCGTGAGGGGCGAGCCCCTCCCGGTGTGGTCAGTGTGAAGTCCGTGCCCTAATCCCTTACAAGCCCCCCACCACCCAACGCTTTCATTTAAATAGGATTCGTCGTGCTCTCTGTTCGAGTGCTCTGTATCTCAGGCTATCTCCTTGATAATCCTTTTTAGATTAGTGTCAGAGCCCCAGATGAAATCCTTGCTCATTCTCTTGCCATGTTTACCAGGCTGATTTCCAACACTGTTTCATATGGATTAGGCAGAGCAACTTCGTGCTCATATGTTTTTCAGTGCATCTCAGTACCTCATGAAATTACATTATAGATTCACTGTATAAATAGAAGACTGAACACAATTACAGTCCAAAAGCCCCAAAGTGAAGGACTAGAATCTGAAAGTAGATGTGACCAGATCTTGCTGTGTGCAAATATCTCAAAATAAATTGGTCACACATTTGCGTATTTAATCTGTTTCCCTTTTTTTTTTTTTTTTTTTTTTTTTTTTTTTTTTTTTTTTTTTTTTTTTTTTTTTTTTTTTTTTTTTTTTTTTTTTTTTTTATAAAAAATGAACCTTTCTTCACACTTGGGCAGAAAGAGAAGGGAAGGCAGGTGCACATTGTCAGGTCAAATCAGGGGTGTCAGTGGTTCAACCCAACTAGGAAAACCAAACTGTGTAAGGGTGGTTTAAAGAGAATTTTCCATTGCTTTTCAAGGTCACAGCATTTTAATCATGGCTATTATCATCACTTCCCTCATTGAGTCATATTAAAAATGGGGTTGAAAGGGACCTCTGGTTCATGCCATCCAACCACCATGTCAAAGCAGGGCCAATTTTGGAGTCAGATCCATCCACAGGAGGATTAAACTGGCTGAAGTGCAGTAGACACTGGGTGAATCATCACTGAAGAGAGCCACTGAGCATTTTATCGCTAGTAAATTAAAAAGTTTGCAAAGGAAAGGAACAGTATTGGGGTCTGTGTGCCTGGGGACACAGGAGGTCACACTGCTGGTGGAAAACTAGGGTTTATGTACAGGCAGGATTGCACTGACAGATCCATACCTTTCAACTGCTAATTGATATTTGAAATTCCATCGCTGAAGATCATTTGGCTTCCAGTTGTTGCTGGAAACACAGGCCTTTCCTGTTGATGAATATAACTCCCTGAGTGGAGATTAGCAGAGACAGCTATTGTTGGGCCTGTAGGTGAATGGATTACCCTTGATTTAATACGAAGTAACAGGCCATTATTTCTAAAGCTACAGGATGGAAAATGACATCTGGATTCTCGATGTAAACATTATTCATCATGTCGGGTGCTTTGCTGTTCTTGCCAGTACACCACACTCTGCCCAGGCTGTTATTTCCAGGGCAAATGAGTGGTGAGTGCAGAGTGGATTTATTCAGGCTTATCTGCTGCATCCAAGCTCTGTGTTCCTTGATACAGCAGTGAATTGGCCCAGCCAGGAGCTGGGCACTGATGGTTCTCTGGTTGGGGTAGTGGGACAGATCCTCAGCTGGTGTCAGGTGGCCCCAGGCCATTGGTGGCGATGGATCTGTGGGCTGTGAGTTCTCACATCGTGTGTTGGCTTCCTGTGAACACTCCAGAGAGGCAGATCCCCATCCAGAAATATCAGGATCAAAAGCAAAACGAGATGAGAAGAGAAAAGCTGCCAAGTCGGAGTTCGGTGTCACAGGTGTGACGAGCAAGGACTAAATGACTTTTGCTAACGCATAAAAGAGGCTTTTCCACCTCTGCTTTTTGGAAGGAAAAAGAGTTGGAAGGTACATCCATAAATCCCATCAGAGCCTGTTTACACTGAACACCCAGTGAACCTTTTGTGCTGAATGTTTTGAATTATTTCCATACCGCCTGACAGCTGGAAGGCCTTAAGATGGTAGATCACAATATCTGGCATGTTCAGCACATATTTCTGACCTCACATAATGGTAAATTAAATTGGGGCAAAACCTTTCTTTCACTTTCATGGGACTTTAGAGTCTGTAGAATCTACCCTAACTCGTGTAGTCCAAGAAATCACAAGTGCATAACAGAGGTGGCTGATTTTTCTGTTCTGTCAAAAAAAAAAAAATTTAAAATCTCTAATAATATTCTGTTATTGTTATAAGTAATTTTATTCTTATTTTCCTCACTAACATGCAAAAAGTTAAAAGAAACATTGACTTAATACAATTATTTCTCCTTCATTTCTTCTCTTTGGAGTGGCAAATTCATGAAGGAAAAAGAGAGAAGAGGGGGTAAAGGATAGAAAACCATACAGACAGCTGTTGCAAAAGTGGAAATAAAATATTTTGCAGAAATTTTCTAACAATAATTAAAAATATTCTGCAAACAAAGCTATTATATTCTACATTTCTTCAATTGCAAACTTTCAACAGCATATAGAAAATTTTGGAAACTGGGTCTATTATGAAATGAAATGCTGAGAAGTATCCTGGAAGTTTCATTCTGAAGGAATAACTTCTTACACTCTTGCTGTTGTGGCTCACCCTTCCAGAACCACTTGAATCAGCCACTTTATTAAAATTTGGTTTATGCTGAGTTGACTTTTGTGCCCATTGCAGGTTTGTGTGTTCAGGCTGTAGGGGTGGTGAGGTGCTCATAGGAGATCTCTGTCCAGGCCTCCTTGTTGCCTCAGCAGACAAGAAGTGCTGAGTGACTCTTTCCTGGATGTGTCTTCCCACAAGCTCTGCTGATGAGGGATGATCAGGAATTATGGGTGGTTCAGAAGCTGTTTGTAGCAGTGTTTGCAGAAGTTGTGTTCTGACTCCTGCAGTTCCAGGTAAACACCATGACTGTTCCCACTGCACACAAACGCCCCCCTGAACACTGAAATGCCACCAGACTGCAATAATTTATAACAGCACAAACTTGTGTCCCCCTCCCCTTACAAGCATTACTGTCCCTATGTAGCAATGGATTCATTTATTTTACCATTTTTTATCAAATCACTTGTTTCAGAGATAAATGTCCTTCATTTGCAGTTATTTAATCTGCCATGTCTAGGACAGCCATTGAAATAATTGCCCAGTGTGGATAGAAAAAAAATTATCAATGTCCTTCTGCTGGTTGATTTAATATCCAGTGTCCTTCTCTTAGTGACAGAGTCTGAAAGTTAAGATCTTAAAACCCACCTAAGATAAGATAAGATAATGAGTTGAAATCAAGAGCAATCTCATGAGACTTGAGAGGGAACTCTGTGTCTTCGAAGAGAATGAGGACATTTTGGCCACAAGGTCAGAACAAGAGTGACAAAATTCAGCTACTGACTTCAGGAACATACCCAGTTTATTTTGATGCTCCCTTCAGCTGGGGATGGGGGAGCAGGAGAAAAGGGCTGCCTAAACCCTGGCCACTGCCATCCATGTGCACAGCGAGGGAGTGAAACGTCTCTTCTGAGCGAGCCCCAGTTCCACGTTGTTAACCTCTTGCTATTGTTGAACAGTTGGAAGCCGAATGTTGCAAATTAAAATTACTTCCTTGACTAGCCAGAACAATCCTTCATCTCTTCAAGGCTCTGATCCTTCCCGCAGCAGAGGCAGGGAGCTCTGTTTAATGAGGCTGGGAACACACAAAACAATATGGTCCCAGCGCTGAGCAAATTGCTGGGGATGCTTCGAGGGCCCTGTGTCCCAGCACCCAGCCATCCCCACTCAAGTTTGCAGCCACTTACCCAGTGCTTTCCCTCTAGGAGCTGAAGGGATGGGAGCAGTCTGGGAGAGGATCTGAGACTCTGTGCTGACCTCTGTGCAGGGGTGAATTCATCCCAGAGGGAGAATCCCTTAATGCTGCTCATCCCAAACCTTTCCCTACATTTTAGTGTCACCATAGACCTTTCAGAGTGAGGGGGATAATTGCAAGATGAGGAGTCCGACCAAATGTTACACAAGAAATGAGGGAGAGAAGTAGAACAAGCACAGTGAAAATGAGGATTGAGCTTCATTTCTCTGTGTTTCCCTTCGCACCTGACAACCACTGCAGTTTCTTCCTTTACACCTCAGAAATGCACTGCACAAATCAGCTCTAGGGAAGACCTGTGAGACCCTGATCCTGCTCCACTGAGGGAGCACAGTGCTTCCCAGGAGGTGAATGAAATGGCATTCCACCTGGGAAGATCTGGGAGACTTGAGGTCTTTAGGCAGTTTATGGCCTTGTGTGTGGTTTTAGTCAAACCTCGTCCCCATGGTGCAGTTTTTCCTTAGACCTTTCATTTGTACTGCCTCACTTGTTCCTCAGTCCAAGACTGTCTGCCTTCCACTGCTTCAGCTGGATCTAATCTGTGCTGAGGCCTGGACATCCTTTGGTACTTCCCTCTCCCAAGGCTGTTCCCCCCACTCACATCATCTCTGAAATATCCAGGAGGGGTTTAAGGAATTGTAGGTTTCTCTCCAAGTAATGTCCAAATGAAGATAGGGGGGCTCATATTACCCTTTGGATGAGGGTCAGCACATCGTTCCCGTGTCACTGCCCCTATCAAAGGTAAAAGATTGCTTCTGAAAGCTGATAAAGTCCCTCCTTCAGTGGAAGCACAGGCTGTGCCTGCAGGCTGGTGGTCACAACACCGACAGCCTCATATGGCAACAACCACAGACCTCCATTCCCTTCCAAATCATCTTCATTCCCCATTCCCTCTGCTGTAGCAGTGAGGTCAGGATCAGACAACATGGGATAACATCCCCTTGACGACACTCAGAGCAGATACCAAAGTATGCAAGAGCTGTAATGCTCTTTTACAGGAGCACTAAATAAATAAATAAGAGCAAACTGATGCCCGTGCAAGGAAAATTCCACATATTCATCCCCCTGTTTCCTTTATCACTTATTCTGTAACAGCTGTTTAATTAATTGCTTGAGCGATTTCCTAATACATCTTATTTACATACAAAATTACAGAATAATGGTTTGCCTTTGAGTCGAGTGAGAATTTAATGTCTGCTTGCCATGCCTCATGGAATATGGTTACTCAACAAGAAATAAAAGTTCTGGTTGTTTTTGGCTGTTTCTTTTTTATTTTTATTTTTTTATTAAAAAAAAAATAAATTCTTTTCCTCCACAGGTTTTGTTGTTTTCATGGGCATTACTGAATGATGCCTCAAAGATAGCAGTGAGGAGGGGGAGGGTTCCTTTTGAAGGTGACTCAAATTCTTGAAGGAAAAAAAAAAATAATGTAATGAATAGGGTGGCTTCTACTGAAAAATAAAAAGCCATCTAGCATCAGTGGAAACAATACAACTTTATCTCTGCTGTTCAGGTTTATTCCCTGGCTGGCAGAGCTTGTCCTGGGAGAAGGAAGCCGTGTAAGCAGGAGGTGTCCCGCCTTGGTGGGCTTTTCACTGGAGAACACCCTTTTTGCCTCCTGACACAGAAACCTTTTCAATGGATCACAAGAGTACCAGGCAGCCGTGTACCTGCTGCTGCTAAGCTTGTGTCAACTGATGTTTCTCTTTCATGAACCAAGTTGCATTCAGCCAGTAGCTGTACCCATGGTCACGGACCCCTGAGCTGCAAATTCCCTCCCAGAGAAACACTGGACAAGCAACTCCCCAGGGAGAAATTTGGCTTGGATTGGTTTGGATTTTCTTTATTGCTCAAAGCTTAACATTCATCTTGGCTAATGTGGAGCACTCGATGTGCCTGGATTAAGGGACTAATTCTGTGTGTTTTCTTGTTTAGTCAATAAAGGAGCCAGACACCCTGAGGAGGCAGCTCACCTACGTTGCCTTCTGGACGTGTCACCTTGTCTCTGTTGGCTGCAGTGGAAATCTTCAGCACTCACATTTCCCAGTCAGGTGCCTAAAAATAGAGTCATTTGAAGAGCTGTGAAGGCCCTCATGCTGACCAACAGCCCAGCATGTCTAACATGTCTGGCCTTGGCTCTGCTCGGAGCTCCTGGCCATGTCTCAGGATGGCACTACCTGCAGTAAGTCAAGTTATGTGCTGGCTGCACTGGAAAATTTGGAACTCTGGACAAATTTAGGAGCTAGTTTCCACAGTGGAAAACCATCCCAAATATAATGTTTCAAGTAGAACTTTAAAATAGGGTTAGTGCTGGAACCCAGCTCACTGTCCCAAAGCAACAGTTGTTTTTTGGGTCAAGTTTCTCTTGAATCCCCCCTCCATTCCAGGCAACAGCAGGGAAGGGCAGCACTCCTGGTCTTGAGGCCTGGGCCAGAGGCTTATTCAGGGGGCTGTGCTTTGCCATCAGCCTTAACAGAGTGATACAAGTTCATATCTAAGCACCCTGGTGAATTTGGTCCTTAAACACTGAAAGCCCATGGCTCATACATGGATACACTAATCATGACCTTATGTGACTTCCTGAAGACCTGCATCCTTGGACACTGGAAGAGGGAATCACTTCTATTCTCTACCAGATTCACAGCTGATATCTTATTGCTGTCTACTCAAAAGTCTTGTGATATCTTTGGTAATGACCCAGTTCCAATATTTAAAAAATTCTGGGAGGCACCATGGCTGTGAGATTCTTTTTGCCACCACTCTTAGAGCAGCTGATATTAAAACCATATCAAGAACTATTGCACTCTTTACTAAGTATAAAAGGGGAAAAATATTACCATTCATTTGTGTTACTCTTTCTTTCTAACTATATATACTTAATAAGGCATTTTCTTGCAACACAGTGTGTTATATATTCTGTGTTTTATAAAGTATCTCCTGGGAAAAATAACCAAGGAAACACAATTTTTCGGCACCATCTCCTTTTATTAAGAATAATGAAAAGGAAACAAGAGTCATTCCAGCAGTCAAACATTCTTCCACTCTTTCTTATTGGTCTTTTTATGTTAACTGTGTCTCTCAGCACATAACCTGAGCTGCCTGAATTTGCTTGTGTATTTACATTTGTCCTTTTATTTACTGTGCATCAACGTAGAGATGCCATATAATGGACACACAGTGCATCTAACATCTATATCCACACACAGACAATAGAAATCTATCAAAAATACTGGGCAGGATAATCTTAGCAGTCAGATCTGGCTTTATCACCAGATTTCAAAGCTTGAATGGAGAGTTTGATTATTTTTCTTCCTGTGTATACGAGTTCCCTCCCTGCCCCTGGATTCACAGTATAACAAGATCTCCCTGGGGGCTGCAGCAGGCACTGCTTGGGCTTTTGGAATTGATCACACACATAGATAGAATTGTCTCAAATAGAACAGATCCCAAAGGCTTACTCCTCACCCTCTTCCAGTGGATTTTGCATTCATTATTTTAGTTACAGCACCTCCCAGAACTGCTAACAGCCCATCCCCGAACTGTGTGTGGTAATCCCAAATTGGAGTAACACTCTTCCCTCTATGGGTATCTCAACAGGATGAAAGAATTTCTCAGTGCTCATGAAACACCCCATGTCCAGTGTCTGCAACCAGCAGATCCCCTGTCAAGCCTTTGGGTACCTGTCTTCCATTAGAGCTGTGATTTATACACTTGGCAGGTACTCAGACTTGTTTTTAAAGCATCAATCATTCCTGAGTAGTCATAGATGATTCAGACTCTCTCTATAGGTTCTTCTGCCAGATATTGATCTTGAGGACATTAATTATCAATTACAGAAGGTTTATTTCTCGCAACAGTCATGACTAAAAGATCTGCATGTTTATTTTGCTGAGTGATTTATTGACACATCATTATATGTTTCATGAAAAACTGCATTTTATAGGTTGTGGTGGGGAGAAAAGCCTCCAAAAACTCACTTCAATTAGAAAAGAGCACTCAAAGAGTAATAATGTAATATTTTTTTTGGTTTGCCTCAAACACAAAGGCTGAAAATACCTTCCAGTTCACCCATAGCCACTGGGGAACTGTCAGAGCAATTACAGCATAAATCACCACACTAGTTATGAAGCTTCCAGTTTGCAGGTGCTCCCTCCCACAGTTTGCATTAACGACAGGACTTGAGAGCCTGCCATGCTCTGGAACTGTTGTATGCTAACTGTGTATGCTGTGCTGTGTGTATTGCATCATTGGAAGATGCAATGTCTTCTACAAGGAGGTAGCTGGAGTCATCAAACAGATTCTCAGATGCTCTAAAAACTCTCACACTAATTATCTGTAAAAGTGAAAACTACTCTCTGGGTTAAGGTGAACAGATGATTTCTAATTCCTCCTTTTTCAATGTATATATCCCTAAGCTTAGATTGGTTTTGGATAAAAGCTGTTGCAATGTGTGTCAGCAGCTTGAAGGCTTCTTGTAGCCAAAGGCCTGACCCTTGTCTTCTTGTTTAGTACAATGCAGTGACAGGGGAAAGGTTATTATCTTTTGTTGCCTGTAGACACTTCTTGCATAAAAAGCTAAAGCATCATATCTTCTAACTCAAAACTCTGTCCATCATGTCCACTGGCTGTGCTCCTCCACACTGATGATTAAACATGTTGCTAAATGTTTGTGGTAACAGGCCTTCAAATGATAAAAGAAAAAAAAAGAGAGCAGAGTTATTGAAATCTAAATAACCGTAATACAGTAGATGCAGCAATCCCTCAGTGTCCATTCTTCTTATTTGCATCATTAATTGTTGTCTGATTAAAAATCATTAGGAGGCTGAAAACAAGTTAAAACAGAAAAACAAAACCTGGTGTGGTAGGAGAGATAGGGCTTTATAAATCACACTGAAAGCTTAAGCAGATTCCAATCTGCAAACCAGAAATAATTCCCCTCTGTAAATAGAGAGAAATGAGGATGCCTAAACATAGACCTTCCACAGTTCAAAAGGTTAAAGAAATCAATAGAGTCCTGTAAACTGAATGGGGAAAAGAATGGAAATGCACCATTCATTCTAAACTGCCATGGAAGTCTGAGCCTTGGAGGTAAAATATGCTCCTCTTTGTCCCTGGAGAACCTACTGACACAGAGAATGATCTGGAGAGGAAAACGTCTTGTTTAATGGAGAGCTGGGTTGCTGCTCGTGCTCCTGCTGCTGCCAGAGAGCTGCTGGTGGCTCTTCCCAGCACACAGGTTTGCTTCAAACCTGGACCTTGAGATGGAAGTCCTCAGTTCTCCTCTTCTCCCAGGCAACCAGTGCCAGGACAAGAGGAAATGGCCACAAGCTGCACCCGGAGAGGTTCAGATTGGACACTGGGGAGAATTTCTTCACTGAAAAGCTGGTTGAGCATTGGAAAGGGCTGTCCAGGGAGGTGGTGGAGTCACCGTGCTTGGAAGTGTTCAGGAAATGACTGGACATGGCACTGTGTGCCATGGTCTAGTTGTCAAGCTGGTGATTGTTTGGACTTGATGATCTTGAAGGTCTTTTAGAACCTAAATGACTTTGTGATTCTGTGATTCTGGATAGAATGTAAATGTAATTTTAGGGACAGCACATAAGTGTAAATAGATATGTGGAGCCATCAAAAGGTTAATAATCCCAGTACAAAAATTCTTAGACAAACTCTCCTGCAGTTGAGCTGTTAGCAAAGCTATTAAATTTAATTGCAGTATAATTACACAGCCATATACCTGACTGATACCCAGCTATCAAACACACACAGTGCAGGTCTAACCACACACACAATACGTGGGGGTTTGCCTCAGGTGCTACAAACATCCAGATGTGCTTCTGCCTTCCCAGCCAGGCTTTATCCCAGCTACAGAAATGCTCAGGAACAGACGTGGAGGTTCATCCCGGTTGCCAGGATGCAAAGAGGGTCAAGCTTGCAGAGCAAGGATGGGGAGCAAGATAAGCTATGTGCCTTTGCAACAGCTGTGAGGGCACTATTTTCTGTGTAGAAAGTTACCACACCTCTCAGGCTCTGTGGGATCAGGGCCAAAGCAAACAGCACATCTCACCCTCCTGGACTGGTCAGATATGCCTACATTTTCCTGAGGGAAGCTGCTGTCTCCTGAATCACTCTCTGCCCAAAGGCAAGGAGCCCAGAAACGTGGTTGTGTGCATTCAGCCCGTGTCTCCTGGGGGTGGGGGTTGCATGGCAAACGCTCCACCTGCCTCCATAGACCAGGAGGTGTTTTGTGAAGGAGCTGCCCCAGCAAGGGGGGACATGGGAAGGTACTGGGCTGCTGGGACATCCCAGTGAGAGCTGCAGAGGGGAATGGCAAGTGTGTGGGTAAGTGGGTGCACCTTCCTGGGGTACCCAGAGGCTGGGGAAGCAGGTAATGGCTGTGGGGCAGAGCCCAGAGAGCTCTGACGTGGCTGTTTGGACACTGAGCATGCTGGATATTTGGTGGATGAGGCTGCAGACCTGCATATCTAACCCACACTGAATCCAGACCAGGCTCCTGTGATGGGGAGAGGAAACTCCTTCTTTCCTTTTTCGCACTGCTTTCATCTGACTCTGTATTCCTTAGATCCACATGAAAAGCAGGGGACTGAGGGATCTCTAAGGGTATTTTCATGGTATTTCCAGCCCGTGCAAAAGTGCCAGCACAAAGCAGTGGAATGGTAAAGAAACACATTTTCTGTACAAGTCTCACCTTAACTTTGCAGATGATGGAGGGTCAGGGAACCCTCTCACCCTCCCACCAAGGCTCCTGGGTGCTCATCACAGTGCCAGGCTGACAAAGGGAAGTATCTGGTGCCTGTCCTCTGCCCTCTGGCATCGTCACTTGAAGCAGATCTTGATTAGATATTGCTTTAGGATGAGACAGAGACTCCAACAGATCATCTAGATGACTCTGTTGCATCTTCACTGACCTGAGATGTTTCTCTGGGTTCATGGCAACCAGGCTTGGCTGGACAGGTGAATAAATGTGACGTGTGTACCTTACTAAATAGAACAAGAACACTCACATGGGTCTTGTATGCCATGATTTGCCATGGAGACTCCTTTAGCAAAAGGGAGAAAAATTTAGGTCTGGGTTTAACAGCAACTTTTGAGAAGTGTCAGCATTGCAGAGCAGTGAAACTCCTGCTGTGACTGTGGATCTCTTACAGTGGGCACAGTAGGTCAAACTCTCAGGCTCCCTCTGGGCTTTCATTTTACGGTTTTAAACAAACAATTACATTTAAATAAAGGAAATGGCTGGAAGCAGCTCCTTTGCGAGGAACTCACTGAGCTCATCAATTATTGAATACGAATACACGTGGAAAATGTGCCGAACTCCACTTTCCTTGGGGGAGCTACCAGGGGACCTTCTGCTCCTGCATTAAGGGGGAGCAGAGGATTTGCTGTAGATCCTGAAATCACCGTGCATTTTCCTTCTGCAGTGACCAGTCTGTGATGAGTCAGAGGAAAATGACCTGTATCCCCAAGCCATTTTTCACTGGACTAATTGTGCAATGCATGGAACTGCCTGAACCCTGTGGGAATCCATGAAAGCCTTGAAAATGATGTATTTTGCTTTGGCACAGGTTAAGACTATCCATACAGCAACACCCCCCTGGCAGCTCAGAACACCCTTTGGGTTTCTGTATTTTTGGCATCTGGATTATCTTGCCACCAGGACCCACTGCTAGCTTCAAGTGTTGTTAGTATCCATTAAATCCTTCCCCACCCCTTCAGTCCCCCAGTTATTGCATTTGATCATTAAGTGAAAGGATAAAACACTACTAAATGTTACATGCCATGCTGGGAACTCAGTCACTCCTTGGTCAACCTGACATGAGTCAAACAAATGAAAAACTAGAAAAAAATAGAGGGAAAAGAAAAATTCAGCCCATGGGTGTGCCCGCAGTGGGAAAGGACAAAGCAATGTGCAGCTACAAAGAGAAGTAAGAGAGGGATAGGTTTTCTCCATGCTGTTTGTTTGAATAAGCCCCTACTACCAGGATATTCTAAAGTGGTGCTTTCATTCCAAAAACCATTTGTGAGAGTACCAGAAAAGTGATACCAGGGGGTTTGGGAAGAAGTGAGATAAAATGAGATTTGGGGTGAATAAGAGCCTGGGGGAAGGTTCCTGCTGCCTGTGCAGGGCTCACAACCAGAGGCAGTAATTGCATAGACTGACTTGAGGTGTCCACACTCCCTGCTCTTCCTCTGCATGAGGCAGAGGAGATCAACTACTGGAAGTTCGGTTTTTCTTCATTTTCGTCCCAGAAGTCACCTAACCTGCTGTTTTTCCTTTTCTGTCTTAGAAGCTGATTTTGTGATCACAGAGGCTTCCTTTTTACCTTGCCCCACCTTTCCTTTAAGCTTCATAAAAATGACAGCTGAGGCAGCTTTTCTACCCAATGCCTGTCTGTTCAATCTGAAAGACCCCTTCTTGCAGCCTGAGCCCCAATCCAAGCCCCTCACATGGGGCATGTGGAAATGTTCAGCTTCTTTGTGACTCAGAGATTGAAAATGCCTTGAACTGATCATTTGCAGCTGATTATTCTTGAAATAAGTGTCTGGCTACCCATCTCAAAATTCTATGTCTGAAAGTGAATCTGATTTTTTTTTTTCCCTATCAGTGCTCTGGAGATTTGCATGTTAGTTACAAATTTGCTAGATTTTAAACATCTTGCAAAGCCATGTCTTCAATTTGGTTGGCAGTATCAGCCCTGCTCTCTGAGAGCTCTTCATGCAGCCCAGCGTTCCTCAAAGGGAATCAGGAGGGTTATGGGCAGGAAAAACTTGTGTGATCTGGATATTTTATGCAGATGTGGAGTCTGCAGGCACCTTGGTTCACAAAAGCAATTAGGATCCTACGTGTCATGGACTTCATTACACACATAAGCTCGTGTCTGCTGCAAATGCAGAGGGAAATGTTCCGTATTCTTGTGTTTATTTACACACGGCATTTGTGTGTGTTTCATCTTGTGTTTATAAACAAAGAGCATGAAGCATGAGGAGGCAGGTGCACACATGTTTCGCCCACACTACCCTCGCACATGGGAGTATCTGTAAGTTTTACAAGCACTGTGGGCCATGAAATGTGGGCTTTGCACGTCACGTGAAGGTCGGTGCCACGAATTCGCGCCATCGCAAAGACCGACAACATCCCTACGGCCACATTTATGCCCCCCCCTGCACCACACACGTGCCCAGCCACGTGCAGCCCTAATGGGATGACTACAAATCCTTCAAACCTTTGCCTTTCGCAGGGCTGGGCTGGAGATCCCCCTGTGCTCACTGCCTGGAGCTCTGCGTGTGTTTCTGTGCCGCATTTTCATTGACAGGGACGAGGAAGGACCTGAATGCCAATGTGCACATGTGGTGTGTGCTGGTACACAAACACAGTTTGTTTCTTTTTGGAGGCTGTGCATTAGTCCTGCAAAATAGGAAGCAGGACAGCTGTGGAGAAAGCACACACAGGAATTAGCCAAAAAGATTGATCCTGCCCAAAGCGTACAGAAAGAGTGTTCAGCCCCCCAGAACAGAGTGGGGCACAATAGAGGAGACAGAGATTCACCACTTAGGTCTCTATTTTTTTCAGCCACTTACTTTTTCAGGTGTTACAGCACTCAGGTATGAATCTGTCCCTGGGATCCTGTTGATTTTTCAGAAGTACTACACCTATAAGCACAGATTACTCTGGCTCTTTGAAGTAGGCAGGGGGATTTAAGGCACAGGCCTTTTGGGAAGCCAGGAACATATGGTGATCATATTAATGGGCCTCTTCTACTGAGAACCTGTACCTCCCGGGCACTGTAGTGTTGTTCTACAATATTCAGTGTGTGATACAAACTGAAAAGTCAAAAATCTGTTTATCATGCGGGTGTACACTTGATGTACTGGGAATACGGGTCATTGTGCATTCATCTCTGGATATTCCTGTGGCAGCAGCTGATCAAGTGCATATGAGTTTGTGGTACAATGAAGAGAAAAACAATCTTCCCTCTCTCCATGAAGAGTGACAATGCTGTGAAAATGCAGAAGAATCCAGAACCCACAATGTGCCCATATTAGCAGCTGATGGGAGCAGAAGTCACTAAGATGTCTTTGGTGTCACAGACACTTCCTCTAGTCCTGCCTAAATGATTGGTCAGAGAATGGACTTTGACTAATTACTCTCAACATGCTGGCAGGCTTTCAGCTGAGCCAGGTACTTCAGCCAAGCAGGATTTATCAGGTATGAACACTTTGTACTGTATTACAACACCCAATCATTTGCGATTGGATTTGGAAGCAAACTAAGACCCAAATAATAATAATGTGTGTCGATGGCAACTACGCTGAACAATAAAGGTAAAAATCACCTTCATGTTGTAATTCATAGCACTACCCTTTATCTGTCCTTTCCCTCTCCCAAGCTGTTTCTCCCTTTTTCTTTCACTCCATCTCTCTGTTGATGGATTAGGAGCACAGTGAGTCACGTGCAGGAAGAAATGAGCAGAGCAAACAGTGCTTGGCAATGGAGTGGGGCTGCTTTCCATTACCAGAGCACTTATTGGAACACAGTCCAGATTTACTCACCAGCTACATGGCTCTGAATTCCCACTGCAGGAATGACTGGCCAGGACCATCAACTAACCAGGGGACAGTGATGTCTTTGCAAAACAGGAGCAGTTTCAGAGGAATTGCTGATAAAAGTGTCCATGGTGTTAATGTTGATGCTCAGTGCTCCTCTGTTGGTGTCTATTTAACTAAATAACAGATACTTGGAGATGTGCACAGCAGCAGTTCTGTGTTCTGTCCCAAAGCACAGAGCACTAGAGGGAAAGGGCTTTGTCCCTGTCCTACTGTTCTCTTCTATTTTGGACACCACCATGTACAGAAGAACAGTCACTCCGTGTGCTCCTGCTGGAGTCACAGTTTTGCTTTCATTGCTGAGCTGAGCGAGATAAAGTGACTCCTGACAATGAAAAATGGCTCTAGTGTTGAAGAGAGGAAATCCTAAGAATGGTGACAAACTCAGGAATTAAGAAATACCTCCCAATGTTTGTAAGCATTGGTATCACCTGGATATAAAACCTGGGGAAAATGGCTGGGAATCTGAGAAATACCTTTATAACATTCACTCATCAAGAATTGTGAAGGCCACAGATTGCACTGTTTGACTCATGCTCTGTTTTGTGGAAACATTGACCAAAGTGGGAATCATCAGTGAATTTCCTCCAAACCCACAGAGTCCCACCTGAGCCACCTCTGACATGTAACTCTTGGTAGTTTGAAAGATCCATTTTTGCCTGTTCCTTGTCCTTGGTTCACGTCCATCCACCTCAGGTCTGGTCCTGCAGGAGGCTCCCAGGACCTGTCTCTTGGTGCACATCCTTCTTAGAGCTCTCCTCTAAGGCACAGGTGCTTTTTGGCTGAGGCACAAGTTGGTCGTATTTCTATTCTTGTTTTCCTTTGTTATATTAGCTGGCCTCTCTTTTATCATTCCCAGCTCAATAATTATCTGTGGCTCAGTGAATGAGAAAACTGAGGAGACAAAAAAATATGCACCTGGGTGTATGTGAGGGATGGCTGGGGCTGCCAGGCAGAGGTTCAAGCAAAGAGTCCCTCTCCCATCTCCCTCTCCTTCTCCCTTTCCCTCTCCCTCTCTTTTTCCCCCAGAGATTCCTCAGATATGGGCAATTGAATTACAGGAGTTCAGTCACAGGGGGAGGATGTGCAATAAAGAGAATAAATAAACAGTGGTTTATGAGTGGAGCTGAAGGAAGAGGGGAGATAAACTCAACCCCATTATCTCAACTCTATTATTTGTTTCCTTTTGTGTTTTTTTTTTTTCTATCTTGACCCAGAAGAATAAGTGCCAACAAAGCTGCTGGGGAAGTGGATAAGTGGGCTCTCAATAAACCCCTTTTCCAACATTGCTTAGAAAATTTCAGGTTTGTGGTGGCCAAAGCAGACCTTCAGTGCTCTCTGGCCTCCTCTTTCTCAGTTTCCTGAGTCTTGCCTTTGCCATAGGAGAAAAAAAAAATTTCCTTCTTCATCTCTAAACAGCAATAATAATGAAATTCAGTTGTCCTTAAGATTCCTAAGAATCCAGAGCCTGGTGTGCAGTGCCCAGCCCTCCTGCAAGAGTCACTATCACAAAGACATTGGTTTCCACATTGACTGAATATCTTCCAGAAGAAGGTATAGCTGTACTGGTTAATCCATGTTAATTAAATTGTTATCAACTTACTAAAGTTTTCTTTTAGACATGCTTAGGTTTGGATTTTTACCTTTTTTTTTTTTTTTAATAGAAAAATTCAGCTTCTGCATGCTAAGAAATTTCCACATGAAAATGTTAACCTTACAAGTTTTTTGTAATAAGGGAAGGAGAGCTGCAGCAGTTTATTTTGCTGTTTTAAAACCTGGGTGTTTCAGCTGGCTCAACCTGAGTAATGTGGGTTTTTTTAATGTTTTATTTATTACCCTTCTGGATCTGGTTCAGTATTAAGCTGTGTCTCTCCTGTCACATGGAAATTGTGTGTTGGCCATCTCCTCTGCCCCACAGTGCTGACCTTGCTGCCCAAAGCAGCTTTCCCACTGGTCTCCCCTGGATGGAGGTGGGGGATGTTTCCTGGTGCCACATCCCTGCAGGTTCCTCCCTTTGCAGCCTGTCAGGCATTGCCACCTCTCTTGTCCCTGCACCGGTCAGTGCCACCTTCCCACTCTCTTTGATGAAAAGTGAGTCATCTGAAGCTTTAAAAGCTCTTCAAGAGCCCTAAACTTGCCTGAAAGGTTAAAGTTAGGCCAGTACACCCAGCTGGGAAATATTTCCATAGTTTAAACTGTGTCAAACTGAAACACAAACCAGGAGTGTTTCGTGGTTTCTGGTGCCTTCAAGACCCAGACCTGCACTTAGAGAGGCATTTGACTCTCTTTTTAATCAATAGATTTTACTGATGGCTGAGATTTTTTCAAAGCACAGAACCAGGCCATGACTGGCTCAATTCACCCTGATGTGATTTCCTTCTGTTTCTGTCACCACAAAGGATGTCTCTTGGCATTTTCAAGGACACTGACTGAGGGACCTGCACGCAAGCACAGACCTCAGGCTGCTGCAGAATGAACTTCAAATGGAAAAATTGTGTTCCATAGCTACTAAATTGTTCATGGAAAGACATGGCACCTTTTTTGAGAAGTATTTCTCAAAGCCAGTGGTAATTACAGGTTCCAAAGCCGCCCTCACTGGTATCGCTGCTCCCTTCTTTACATGTCACAGCAAGAACATGCCACAGGGACTACACCCAAACTATGTTCTCCCTACTAAGTGTCCTACTGGGTGCTCCATAAGGTGTCTGGGCACTGGAAAACACAAGGAGTGCGTGGTTTTGGTGGAAAGTAGGCCACCTGAGCAACCAAGTGATCCTGGATGGGCTATAAAACAAGTGTGTTATTACTGTGTATAAATGAGTACGAAGTAAGTGGCTTTAGAAAATTCATTTTCTGTGGCTTGAGCCTTCAGCTGACCCATCTCTCACTTGATTGCTGGCAGGAGAGGGAAAACGAATCCACTTTTTTATTTCATAACAAAGCAGAAGCCAAATTGTGCTCGGGGCTGCACAGAGACAAACAGTGTCCAAATATCCCTCATGTCCATTTGGTCACCCAGATCCCATCCCGTGTAAATGGAACAAAACAAGTGGCTCCCTGTTAGCTTTGTATCACCACTCAGATCTCCCTGCTTTGCCATTCCATCCCCATTCCTTCTCCCAGCAGAATGGCTGCTGCCTCTCCAACTAATTCGCTTTATTTGCTTCACTGATTGTACCTGGCATCCTCTCCCAGATCTTCGCCTGGGCTTTCCTTTAATTCTCTCTTCTCTCTGACTTTCTCAGAATGTGTTCTCTGTGGTATTAAGGATGGATTTACTTCTGAGCAGGGAAAAATACAAAGTCATGAAAATCCTTTACAGTTCTAATTAGACTTGAGTAATGTATGTAGGCAGGCAGCCTTACCTGTACCAGTAAACGGAGGATTTGGGAATCCAAGTGCCTTTTGCTTTATTACTCAGTGGAGAACCATGAAACTTTCCATTTAATTATAACCAGGAACAACGTAAGCAACGAACAACTGGCAGGGCACAGTGCTGTGGGCACGTGGAATTTAAATAGAGGATTTGGGGACCAGCCAGCGCTCCTGGCTTATTGGGCCTCATTTTTCTCTGACTTCAGACGAGCCACTTACATTTCTCTGCCTCTGCCCGTTCACATGTGACAGGCGAGAAAAATGCACGTGTGCCTCGTGTGGTAAATGGTGTGAAGTGTTTGAAGTGGTGGCAAATTCATCAGGAATCTGGTCAGTGGTGCCTTGACACAAGGATGAAGGATGTAAGAGAAAGAGGAGGAAGCAGTAGGGACCCCACAGGGGGTCTCAGACCAGTGGGTTCTTTTCTTTCCCAAAGAACTCCCATGAGAGCTCAGGCAAAGCAGTTTATTCTGTGCCTGAGTTTTCCATCTCTCAAATGGGGGCTACAGACAGTACTGCCTTCCTTTCTTTTTTTGCTGGATGTAACCACGATCAGCACCTTGATTGAACCCTGAAGCTTTGAAAATTAAATGCTCCACCATTCAGTAAGTTGTTTTCTTCACCAGCAAACAACTTTACCCAGTAATGGAAGAAAGTAGACAAAAATGTATCTGAAAGGAAGGGTGTTAATAGGTTAAAAGGAATCCTCCCACTTTTCCAGAAGGCAATGCACATTTATCTGAATTGGTTGATTGGAGTTGGTTATGGAAATTAATTGTTAATATCTACACACGCTTTATTCTGTTACAATGAAGTCACAAATCAAATTAGGACAAAGATTTCTCTTTAATTTCTATGCTTTTCTTCTCCTTTTTTTCAATTACTGCACTTTATATAATTTTTCATCTTGATCTGACAGCTTATTAACAGGCTTGAAACCCTCAAATTAGCATTTTTTAAAGCCCACAATGAGAAGAATTGCAAACAGTCCATCAATGTATATATTTCTTCTGTATTTCTGTGATCTAGTGATAGATATTTAAACCTGAAGCTTCAGTCTCTCCCCGGTCAACTTTTGGGCAAATCCAACTCCTTTCTTTACAGAGCTGAGTGCTTACAAAGTCACACGTGGAGGGGGCAAACACATTACCACAGCTGGTTTTGTTGGCTTAAAGCAGATACAGACATTTAAACAGAGGGTGGGGAGGACTGGTGAGCACAGTTCCTGCAACACCACGGGAAGGGAATATTCTCCTCTCCTGACCCGCCTGTACACAAAAATTTAAAGAAAAAAAGGCCTGTATTTGCAGCAGATTTTACCCAAAGACCAAAGCAATCCACGAGAGTTCAGATGGGGAGATGCTGAGTGAGTGCAGCCTGCAGAATGGATAACCCCTCCCAGGATAATTCAGGTGGAGATGACACGCTGAGAAACACAATTCCCATTCCAGCAAATTTGGGGTGGGGGGAAGGAAATCGGTGTGATGCTGTTTGTTCCCTGACTGCAGAAAGGCCCTCCCAGGGGACAGCATCAATTGCCTGGGCAGTGATCTTGTTCTCCTTTGAAGAGAGAACCTGCTCCCGTTGTGGACGAGGATGTTGCAGTCGGACAAAGGAGCTCAGCAGATTAGATCATCCTGCTTCCCGACTCTAAGTCTCTTTTATTTCCTTACTGATAAATTCCTCTTCCAGCACAGCAGACCTCTTTTTTTTTTTTTTTTCCTTTACTAACCCCATGGGCATTTTCATTTGGATTTCTGATTTTTTGGGAATCCATCTGATTCCTTAGTCAGGTGAAATCAAGGATGCAAGAGAACTTGGGAAAGAACTGGAGTAAGAAAACTCAGGGCAGATTATTTGTGACCATGTCAGAAGGCTTGCTTGTTTTTCTAACTGCCTTGAAATCTCAAAAAAACCCAAGGTGCAGTGCCCTTTCAAAAGGTGCTTTATAACCACTACATTGTTATAATGTATTTTTTTTCCCCTAAAATGAGAGTATGAAGGAGGGTTCCCTTCAACACCCTGTGTGTTGTGGGGCCTGGGGGCTGCCTTGTAGCCCCCAAAGTGAGCAGCCAAGGCAACCCTGCCAGTGTCCTCTCCCTGTGGATCTGCCTAGGGCATGGGACAGGGACTGAATAACCCAGCAGAGCAGGAAACACAGGGAGAGTTTAGGAAGGGATACCACCTCTTTTGCTTCATTAAGCTACTTGAGTGCTGAGAAGAGTCTCCTGAAATGCAGGTTCTTGTTCATTTATCTACTCTAATTATTCTCACTTTTTTTTTTTTTTTCTTTGAAGCACATGAGTACAGTTTCTGAGAGGCAAAAAGCTGGACTAAAAAGGTGAGAATTCGGCTGTTCTTGTGCTCAGTCTTTTCCCCCAGTAACTTGGGGGCTTGGGCTGCCCTTCCTGGCCATCACACTGGGGTTAGCCCTCACTAGCTCTGCATGACCTATTCTTGAAGGAGGTGGAACCATGACTGCACATTTTCATGGTAAATCAGCATTTTTTTTTTTTCTGGTGCAAAAAGTATTCTTGCACAGGCACAGGTTGCCCAGAGAAGCTGTGGCTTGAGCAAGAGCTTTGGTTTAATGGTTGGTTCCTCCATGAAACAATGCAAGTGGAAAAGGACATCTCCCTCTTTCAGCAGCGAGTTTTTTACTTCACTTACTGATTTGCTCCCTTGAAATCTGCACCACTGAGCGGGTGAAAAAAAAGTCTGTGCTCACAACAACCTGTGCACAGCATTTGTTTTGTATGGGCAGGATTTTTTTAATATTACAGAATTAGATTTGTTCCCTGAGTCCGGCTTAGAGAGACAACAGGGAAACTGGGCTGAGGTGAGAGACATCTTTGCAGAGCAGTCCAGCATTTGGCTCACCTTTTTGTTTTGTACTCCTGGAACAATTGGCACAATTACACATGCAGAACTATTTGAGCAGCAATACCTACTCACAATGGAGCAATTAAGACAATCACTGTATGTTTTATGTAACAGGACAAATGGATCTCACTCTTAAAGTCTTTGAAAATCTCCTATAAAAGCTCTAATAATGCGTTAATATATTAATCCTTCTAATCCTGTCAAACTACCCAAGTGTTTCTGTGAAGGGGCTGACAGGAGATCTCAATGCTAAGAGGAACAGCAGCAACCACATGCTAGAGTTGCTTTTTTAACCATTTGTCTGTCAGGTGCTGCAAATCACACTGAATTAGAGGGTGAAGGGTGGGATCACACAGAATGGTTGGGGTTGGAAGGGGTCTGTGGAGATCATTTAGTCCAGCCAGAGCAGGTTGCACAGGACTAAATCCAGGCAGGTTTTGAATAGCTCACAGAAGGAGACTCCACAAGGGATAAGGGACAGGAGAAATTTTGGGGAGACCCTCTTGACCTTGGACTTTGAAAAGGTTCCCTGACTTGTCCGTGCTGCCATTCCTGTTGAATCCAGAAAAAAAACCCCAACAGTTTCTCTAGAGCTAAAAATCTAAAAGGAAAGGACTGTGGACAGGAGTAAACTAGAGGGGTTTGGGGGTACAGGACTCCCCCAGCCAAGGAGCAGTCCCAGCCAGTGCTTCTCCCTGCAGCCTGGACCAGCTGGCACATCTGCAGTCCAGATACTTGGGAGGCCTGAACTCAGGCTCACCTGAGACTCAACTGAGGTTCCCATCTCTGGGAGATGGGCCAAATATCCAGAAGTAAAAATAAAAGCAAATGTAAATTGAAAAACATTTTGTAAAATCGAGGTACAGGTAAGCACAGCTGCGGTTTCATGGAGAAAGGAGGAGAGAAATAAAAGAAAACTGTGTTTCTATTTACCTATGCTTAGATCAGATCCAAGAGGCTTCCCTGACTCTCCATTATCCAGCTGGCAAGCCATTTGCAATGCCTACTTAATCAGGTGCCTATGTCTCTGCTCTTAGGCAAAGCCCATATTCTTAAAATATCACCAGGGGAGAAGATGCTGATTTGGATATACAAGTTTTTAGGTCTTTTTGTTTCCTTTTTTTTTTTTTTCCAATCTTGCCTGATTCTCTGTTCCAATTGCAGTCTCCCCCCACATGGCTATCTTTGATTCCCAAAATAATTTCAAATTAATTAATTTTAACCCTCCACCTACCAGATACCTGGAGCCTCAAAGCTTTAGTAAATGCTTAGCAAGTTGTTAACCTATTATAAGGTAACAAAGTCTTTTCTGCCTGGCATGGCAGCGCTGAAATCTCAGTGTGAAGCCTTTTTCACAGAGCCAATCTTGCATTTCACAGCAACCAAAAACTGACAATCACATTTATACAATAATATACATCTCACTGATACAAGTAGCTCATTAATGGCTCTTAATTGAGACTAGACTCAATAGCTAAGCATCCACTTGGAGGGGATAATGGGTGTGAGGTGAGTGACCCCTGCTCAGTCTTTGAGGGATTTCAGAGTACCTGGATTTTCAGAACAGCCTGGGGAAATTAGACACAAAATAGCTGTCACATTTCACTGAGAATGGGATGCCTGCTCTGGCTTAGAAAAATAAAATTCTCAGTTTTAATTTTTCAGTATTTTAGGTCTTGATCTGAAAGCCAAGGCTAATGCTTCTGTTCCTAATTTAGAGGTTCATGGATCCCTTAAGGTCTGGGAATTACGTGGATGCTTGTTTATTGGGGGCTAGTTAAGTAAAGTGCTCCCTGAAAAACCAGGACATGTACAAGCAAAGACTGTGCCTTCTGTAATATCCCAAAAGTACAGGGCAAGAGAAAAGCTTTGGAAGTCAGGCCCTCTGTACAGCAGAGACTGTGGTTAAACAGGGCCCCCTTATTTCAGGAGACACTTTTGTGGGAAATGCTGCCCTGATCCTCACCTGGACCATTTCTGCTGATTTGCAAGAGCTGAGTATCTGTCTCTCTATGCCTAAGTATTTTAGGGACTTGCATGAGGCACTCAGAGAATGAAATGAGGGGAGAGGTTGTGCCCTTTATCCTGGGGAAATTTTTGAAGGGAAGGTTTCTCAACAAAACCCTGAAGTCTGTGGTAAGGGAGGGTGGGAAACTCTTTCTAGAGAAATGCAAAGGAGGGTGAGAGTGCAGAGCTGGGAGTGCAGACCCTGCCCATGGGAGAGGAACCTGGAAAATCAGCAAGGGCAAGTGGTGCTTATGATTCTGGAATAAATTAGGAGTGAGTTGACTGGTAGGAGGATGGAGGCATCAGGGCTACACCTCTTTGAGCAAGTCAGGCAAGGAGACTGCCATAGCAGGCTGGTGTTGGGCAGGGGAAGGGAAGAGGACTCAGCAGCCTGATGTCCCCAGCACAGTGATCATCTCCAGCAGGAGAGCAGCAGCGAATGAGAGCCACCCCTCCACCCACAAACTTTTAATTAAGGTACAAAGTCTCTTATCTAAATGGAGCCATTTGGCAGTGTGGTCCCAGCACGGGTCTCTGAACAGCAGGAGATGTGCAATCCAGGTGATGAGTCAGCGAGGACACCAGAGGGGTTGGGAAACTGGGGTTGATGATTCAGTGTGAACAAATCTCTCCCTGGCAGGAGTAGGTTGTAACACCCAGACCAACCTTTGGCATGTACCAAAAATATGTTTGTGCAGCTTCATTTAAGTGCACTCTGTGGGAGGGCTGGTGACCTCAACTCCTCATTCTGGTGGCCGAGTATGTTTACAAAAATTAAGGTTATCGATTGCAGCGATTTTTCTCAATCAGACTATTAATGCTCATTTTATGTAACAGGACAAATAGATCACAGTGTAAAGTCTTTGAAAATCCCCTGCGAAAGCTGTAATAATGCTTTAATGTATTAATCCCCTTAATCCTGTCAGACTCCCAAAGAATTTCTGTAAAGGCTGACAGGAAATCTCAATACTAACAGCAGAACCAGCAGCAGACACTTTTCAATAGGTGGTTTTTAACTATTTGTCAGTCTTCTCATTTTAAAATGCTCCCGAGCTGAGGGTGAAGAGAGCTGCAGTTTGTGAAGCACAGGGAAAGATTTTAAGCTGTTTTGTGGGTTGGATTGTCCTTTAATTTACACCATGTTAAATCAAAACTACTGCTGGCTGTCGACATGAGGCTGAGAATCAGCATTTTGCATCCTCTTTTTTTCTATATCTGCCCCCATTTTGCTGTGCTTTGCATGCCTGCACTTTGTCATCTCTCTCTGGTCCTTGCCAAGCACTGGAGTGCTCATGTGGGATGGTGATGAACACCTTTGTCTCCCGGGCTCTGATTGCATTCCATGCCCCTGTGGGTTTTACATGCTCTGCAAGCAGGCTGGGAGTGCTGGTTCTGGGGGTCACAGGACAAGAAATGCTCTGCCAGAATGCCCAGGTACCTCTTTGCTCGAGTGCTTGAGCGTAGAGAACAACTTTGAAAAGAGAAAAATCAGATAGATAGTGCCACGTTAGCAACATAATGGCAGTGCTTCTTTGAAAGGTGGCACCTCCACTTTGAGGCATGTCCTCAGCAGTCTGTAATTTAGATGGAGCTGAAGCATTTAGTCTGTAGGACTTTGTTTTTCTTCCTTCAGCTTTTCTTCCACTCGTAAAGAAAATGACATTCTATGTAAAATGTAATAAGCAATAATGAATCCTTTAAAGTGCAACATTATCTTTTCAGCACACATTTCCCCTGCACCTCTACTAATTATTTGATTAAATATGTGCCTTAGTAGGTGTAGTGTTTGCTGGAGTGATCAGGATGAATTCATTTTCCTTGTAGTGAACAGAAGATTGTGTGTTTGGGGATCCTGTGCAGTTACCTGCCTTTGTGATAGAGGAGGCTAAAACAATGACAACTCTGCAGTATCAGTACAGCCCATGTATTAACTGCAACTATGCCTTTGATTCCATTTGCAGCAGTGCAAATGGATAGTAATTGCAGTAAATCAGCAGACTTGGTTTGAACATAAAATCAGAGACTGTGTGTTCCTCCCTGCTGTCTCTGGCACGGCTGGTGTCTCAGTGTCTTCCTGGCCAGCTGGTTTAAAAACAGATTTTTCCATTCAAGGCAAAACCAGTGGAAAATGAACTCAGTATTTGTGGAATCATAACACCATAGAATGGATTGTGTTGGAAGGGACCTTTTAAAGTCATCTCATTCCAGGCTGTTGCCATGGGCAGAAACAACTTTCAAAGACAAGGTTGCTCCCAACCCCATCCAACCTGACCTTGAACACTTCCAGGGATGGGGTAACCTCTCTAGGCAACATGTGCCAGTGTTTCCCCACCTCACTGTAATACTCATACACCTCATTGTCTTCCTTCTATCAAACCTAGACTCTTTTAGTTTCAAATCATTACCCCTTGGACTATCACAACAGGCTTTACTAAAAAGTTGCTCTCCATCTTTCTTACAGCCCCCTTAGGCACTGGAAGGTGCTATAAGGCCTCCTCTGAACCTTCTCTCCTCCAGCCTGAACAGCCTCTACTCTCATTCACTGAGGAAAAAGCCCTTCTCCCTGACTGCAGCTTTCCTGATGCAGACAGAAAAAGTGGGCAAACTGTGTTCACAAATGGGAATGCACTGCTCCATGCTCCCTGATCAGAGTGCTGCTGTTCTCCTTCCACGTGTCTCTATCAGCTCTGATCTGGGCTCCTCACAGAACTCTTGTTACATCAACTGGGATCTCCAGCGATGAACAATGGAAAACTGCCAACAAATGGGATCCCAGTGCACTGGGGGATGTCACCCATCCACTGAGCATTCCCCACGTGGGAGAATGGAAACACAATGAAGGCAGAGCAGAGATGCCTGTGAAGTGCTGTGGCGTCATTTATTAATCTCTGCTTTGGTGTACATGATGTGCAGAACTCTACGGTTTAGAGGTTTTCATGTAAAGATCAATGTCTTCCCTGGGTAGGCAGAATAATTATTTTTCTGACAAGCTTAACTCTGAGTCACCACCAAAAGACAAAGCTGCCACCCTGGGAGGTGCCTCCCAGGGCAGCATCTCCATCTCCAGCTCTGGCTGCCCCAGGCAGAGCTTTGGTGTGTCCCCACTCTCCCCAGCAGACAGAATGGCTCAGCCTGACTCATGCATTTTCCACTTTATCCTGTGCATTGATAGTTTATTTGAGCTCCTTTTGCAAGAATAGCATTCAACATTTTCTTGCTTAATGCCTTGGCAACAGCATTTTTTCCTTTTTTTTTTTTTTTTTTTTTTTTTTTTTTTTTTTTTTTTTTTTTT
>NW_020955227.1:2649978-2654158 GCF_003031625.1 Empidonax traillii
TTTTTTTTTTTTTTTTTTTTTTTTTTTTTTTTTTTTTTTTTTTTTTTTTTACTAGTACAAGATGCTGTGCCAAGAAAAATCTAATGCTCATCCAGAAAGGATTAACTAGGTATCATAGCAATATCCATCCGTTTACCCACAGAAGAATGGAAATAGTTTCCCTTTGTGTAACACATTTTGGAGAGTATTTCACCTTAACTTTTATGTTGAGACTGTTTGTAGTCCAGAGATAAGTCTTTGCAAGAAAATCGATAATAATTCATGCATGCACAACTCGCATCAGCTTCCACAGGACATTAGGTTTTGTATTAACATAAGTGAAAATTGGAAAGTTCCTTTTTCAATAGAGTAGAGATAACTACTGTTAAGTGCTTTTTCACACCTGTGTGTGAGTCCCATACTAAGAGAGAGACTACAAAATACGGCTTTGTAGGTACATTGTTTCATACAAGCTTTGCATTGCACGTGTTTTCAAAAGATGGCATCAGAAATTCCTGGCACATTAGGCTGGCTTCATTAGGGACACCCAGAGATGTGGCTTCACCTAGAGAATTGTAAATGACCAATTTGTCATTACTGCACCTGTTGATCAAATAAGGATGAGAAATTGGGGAATTCGTAGATCTGGGACTGAAAGGGAAGGAATGTCTCTTTGGTACCATAAAATGTCTCTCTAATTAGTTGGGGAATGTCAACAGAACATAGAACCTCATGATTTCAAGGCAGAATAAACATCATAAAAAACACAGGCAGTGCTGGACAGATCCCCCCAATTGTTTTACACAGAACCTTTACTGATGCTTGTGTTCACTCTGCTACCAAAGAATGAAATAAATTATACTTGTGGTTGAAAGGATAAAAGATAAAATATGGAACCTTTCACTGTTTTGTGATGGGTTTAAGATCTGGGGTGGGTTTGCAATGATCTGTGACAGGTCAGTTCTGTAGCTCAGGTTTATTAAGCTGAAAATCTGCACTGCGAGGCATTTTCCAACATGAAAGAAAAGCACTGCTACAGCCAGAATTGAAACCAAAGGAAAACAAGCCTTCTATAAGTAAATGTTCATGCTTTCCTACCATAAGATAGAAAAATAAATAAAGCAATCCATCAAGATTCCCTTTAAGGGACAGAGGCAAGTGTAGCTGCTGGTCCCTGCTTTGTGCTCCTGCACTCTGAGGACTGCAGAGAAGTGACAGTCCCCTGGTCGCACTCAGGGTTCAACACAGCCCTGTCCTGCCTGTCATGCTGGGTGAGATGATGGGGTTTGCATCACGTCAGTCCTTAGCAGAGCTTGAGCTGATGCTCAGAGCTCACATCCAGCTCACAGTGTTGGCAAATGAAGGGACTCATTCCCTGGCAATGCCAAGGGCTGTGAGCAGATGCCTCGTGATGCTCGTGGGCGTGTGAGCACTGTCCCTGACCACCTTCAAAACTCAATATCCACCACACTGCATCACATTAGAGGGTCTCATACCTGCTCATCTCCTCCCTCCCCAGGTAATTCCACTCCTGCCTGAATCTGTTAATTACTGGTAAACCTAGTGGGAAGCCCGTTGGAATTTCTGTTTGGAAAAGCAGTTGATGGCTGGTTGAATGTGAGTCAGTCTCACTGGCCTGTGCTTCCCTCACAGATGTGAGAGCATGAGTGTTTAATTTCTTTGGAGAGGGTTTTATTCTACTGCTGGGCAGGTATTGGATGAGGTTTATCTATTTTATCAACTAATGAAAAACCAGAACACTCTGGAATCTGTTGTTGACCCAACTGGCACAAGTTATTGCTCTCTGAGCTCTTCTTATTGATGGAAAATCTAAATCACAAAAGCTGTTCTCTTGCTTGGCATGAGCTGACTCATTTGTCATCGTTCTCACCAGGGACACCAGCGACTGACCTGGCTGCCAGGGCTGTTCTCTGCCCAGCAACCTCCCCAGACTGGGGCTATGGGACATGTGAAGGAAACCTCTGGGTAATATTGCCCCTGGTGTTCAGCTGGTTGCCAGGCTGTGACTCTACACCTCATGTTTGTACTTGGGGACATGTTGGAAGTGCCTGATTTGAGGTATTTACAACTCTGAAATGTAGGTTCTGAATGGAAATACCCCAAACCCTTCAGGAAAAAAACAAAACATAACCCATACCCTTTATTCCTTTTGAGAATCCTGGCTATGGGTTTTCACTCTGTTGTAGATCTGCAAGCCCCACAGCTACTCAACTGAAAATGAAAGAAAACTCACAAAATCTTATGATCCTCCAATGGAAAAATATTTATGTTATAGAGATGATCAGTTCTGTGGTATATTTACACTATTTTATAGAAACATGCATGTGGGGATATATATTTACTCCAGTTAATTATATGCTTCATGGAGCTCTGAGAAGTAAAAAAACATGCCAAGAAAAATTTAAATAAATATTAAGGCCTTGACATAACTCGAATTGCAGTGATGTGGTTTTCTAAGTGCAAAAATTTTCCCAGCTCTATGGCATGTCATGAAGGAATAATGAATGCAAATGCTGTTGATGATAGTCATTAAAATTCTGCAAATGAAAAATGACTCACCCTTTAGTTAATTCTAACCCATTGCAGAGAAAACCTGTGAATGCCTTTGTCAGTGACACCAGTGAGCTTTGGAAAATGAGAGGAAGGTTCTTGAGCAGCTTCCCTGTTCCTGGGAAGCTTTGTCCTTGTATGGTAGCAAGTTTTCTGAGTGCAGGAATGATGGAAGCCTTTTAACCACCTTTGACGTGTGAAAGGGCTCCAAAAATAACGCCTGTGTGTGACAGTGGGGTCGGGGCGTGGTAGGAAAGGGTCACTCACGGTGCTGATCATTATGATTCAGAAAGAAGCGTCACCTGTGTTCGTGAGGGAATTTGGGGCTCCATTGTGTGACTTCTAAATAAAATGTCTCTGGAGAGCTTGGAATATAAATAGGAAAGACTGACAAAAGATGAGAGCTATTTTAGGGACGGAGGATTGGAAAAGTGAAGGGTTATTGTTAATCCTGAGCACATCAGAGCCCTGTTCGCAGACCTGGACCCCGTTGGAGGGGGATGCTCCACCAACAGTGGAACTCTGTCAGCCATGGGTGGCTTGGGGAGTCCCCAGGGTGAGTGGGAGATGCAAAAAGGACATTTGGGAAACTTCCTTTGGGATTGCCCTTGGAGCAAAGTGTCTTCACCGCTTGTAGGATGTTTCTTCTTGACTGTGGTGGTACAAAGACACCAGGAACTGCAGGCCAAGTTGGCTGAAAGCAGCAGTAGGAATAATTTGTCTTTGACAGAGCTAAAGTCCTTCATTTTCATTTAATTGGATAACGTGAGCTACAACCTTGCGATTTGCTAATTTGTTGCACTGGAATATGATTAGAAGATGTTTTGAGACTCAGTGATGAGGAATTTTAATAAGACATTTCTGAGGTGGGGCTGTTCTGACACCAAGGATTTTGTTACAGTATTTTAAGCTTATTGTGACTCTAATGATGTTACAAATGTGGAAGTGAGATAAATATAAATGAATTGCTATTGAACCAATCAGACGAGAAACTTTTAAAGTGTTGTGGGACATATGTAAATGAATATGTAAATTAAATGGTTTGGGTTATAAAAGGACATGTCTGAGGAATGGCTCTTTGGAGGTTCTTTGAATCAGCATCAAGGATGCTGATCATTTCGAGCTTTTACATATGTTAATCATCTTGTTCTTCCAGGCCAAAAAGGCTATGAATATAAAAGTGCTAACAGCCTATTACCAAGTTGTTTGCAAGAGTCCTCATAATAGAAACATTAGCTGTATAGTTTAATTTCTACTTAAATAAACCTGCAGCTTTCTGTAATAACTGAGTGTGATTGGTTAGAATCAGATCTATCTAAAATAACCAGTGTAATTAGGCCTTATCTAATCTTATCTCAGTTTAGTCTGACAGTCCACAAGAGGTTTGAAACGGAAACAAGTTGTTTTAGGGGTGATAGATAGGAAGTAGCTAAGGGATGGTGACAGAAGAAAGTGTGAAGGGGTCAGGGTGGTGGGTAGAGAAAATGACGTTTGCAACAGCATTTTGAATCAACAGGAATTGCCCGATTTGCAGCTTTCCAAGCAAAAAGAAAAGTGTCAATCAGGATACAAGATGTTGAGTGGGCTTGCTTGGGTTGGCTCCGTGGACTAGCTAAGTATAGAACAAAAA
>NW_020955227.1:2654524-2735260 GCF_003031625.1 Empidonax traillii
GATAGGTGACAATCTCAAAACTCTCAGACTTTTCCTTCGGGAAAAGACCATTTCTTGTCATTCTTGGTGCAAGACTCAAAAAAAAAAAAAAAAAAAAAAGAAAAAAAGCCCTGTGATGAGTCTGCAGCTCGGTCTCCCTGCACAGCATCTCTCCTCACAGCTGCTGGGATAGTTCTGGACCCTCTCCATGCTGTTGGTTCCTGCAGGTGGGTGCCAACCCTTTTCTTTGTGGGTCCCAAATGCTGTTGGTCTTTGGGAACTTTCAGCTGTTGAGGAATCCATTCCGTGCAGGGAGCTCAGGGTGCAGCTGCAGTACAAGCTGTAGGCTGAGCTCTGGGCTGGGAGCCTGTGGCAAAAGATCACAACTTACAGACCTTCTGCACAACAAAGGGCTTGGGGACCTGTGACCCAGCCCTGGCACTGAATGACAAGGCAGGAGCCATGACCCCAGATTATCAGGCACTTAAGACTGTGAGGGTACAAAAGCCCAGGGGTTCGGGGTCCCTCCCTGGAGGCACTAGCTCAAGCTGTTGCTGCACCGTGGTTAAATTATTCAGTTTGAGACTGTGCCATGGGAAACCTGCATGTCTCTTGGGCATAATTCTGGTCTCCACACGCCATAAGTGGTGTGTTTAATCTGGCATTCAGCGTGGTGATGCTGCCTGGCCAGTGCTTGTGGTGTCCCAGAGCACCACACGTGCTGCTGTGTTGGGAGGGTTTTGTGGCCCTGGAGAACATTTCTGGGCCCCTTTGGTCACAAATGCCTGTGGCTGCAGGACAGGCTATTTAGCAAAGCCTAGCTGGGTGCCTGATGTTTCCTTATACACCAGCTCCCAATGGAATACTCCTCTCCCTGACTATCTTTTGGTCTCCAACTCCTTGCTTACAACAAGCAAAGCCCAGCAGGAGCAATGCTCCAGGACTGCTGGGAATACAGACTTGCTTTTTGCAGTTGTAGTTCCTAAGGGTGAGTGAGTTTTTTTCTTATTGCTTGTTTATTTTTGCGCCCTGCTGTGTAGGATTCCTCTTAGATCAGTTGGTCATGAGTGGTGGGAAGAGAAGCTCAAGTTTTTCCCACTTGGAAACCACTGAAGCAAGGAGTGATGCTACCAGTATTTCCATACAAAATATTTTTTTTTATGTCTTTTGAGGAACACTGCTCCCCTGAGCTTGACATTTTGAAATAACAACATCTAATCTAATTTCTGATGTATTTAACTGAAATCTAATTTCCATTTGTGTGTCCTGTAAAGAACAACTGGCTCTGGGGACCCCTGATAAAGTTGTGGGAGGGACCCCCTGCTTCCATATGCAAGGAACTAATCCATCTGCTGCCACGAGTTCACACTAATATCTGTGGTGATTGCAGCTCACATATAATGAAGACAAATCCTGTTCTGCCTAAAGATCAATAATTCAGGGGGGGAAAGGGGGAGCCAGGAATGGGGGATGGAGACTGAAGGAGCCCCTGCCAGTGAAACGCTTTTTGAAAACAAGGAGCTTTGAAAACAGAGCTGTAGGACAATTACTAAGAATTACTGAATGTCCTGTGGGTATGAAGAAGACCCTGTGAATGCAAAACATCCCCTCCCACCCCTTCCAAAAGCCAATTCCTTTTAGGAGCTCCTAGGAGAGGTATTTAGAGCCTATTAGGATGGCAGGAAGCCAGCTGTTAATCGGCATGCTAATCCTGGGGTGACATCATAGGGACCAGTGGTGCTACCTGCATATGTTAAAGGCCAGAGAGCTGAGCTGGCAGCCTTGCTCTGATTTCCTCAGCTTGCAGCATCACGAAGCTCTGGCGTTTTCCAGGGACTAGGAAGCACCCAGGGAGGATGGAACAAGCCTGGGACGTGGATGTAGAGGTTTTGTGGTTCATTTGTAGCAGCATGCTGCTCAGGCAGGTGGTATAATCACCATTCCTGAAGTGTTCAAAAACCATGTAGATGTGGTGCTTAGGGACATGGTTTAGTGGTGGACCTGACATGGCTGGACTCAGCAATCTTAGAGATCTTTTCCAACCTAAACAACTCTCTGACTCTGTGATGAGATGGGAAAAGTGATGTGTTTGCTCACTCTTAGCACAGGATGAGGACAGAGTGGTGAGCAGGTCCCTGAGACAGCTCGGCTGCTCTTTTGGAGATGCTGGTGTGCTGTGCCAGTCAAGTGATGCATCAGACAAGACATGGGCACCTGAGGGGGGCACTGCCACATCTCCTGCCTCCTGCCAGGGCTCCCATAGGCTCCTCTCTGCCCAGGCACCACCCCACTCATTACACTTGCTGTCGCTCGTAATATTTTACCATACATGTCTCATATTTTAAAATATTTATTGGGCATGGGCTTAGGCTGTTGTCACAACATCTTGAATCAGATCAGAGAATTAATGTTAACAGGCATGACAAGACAGAGATCAGCCTGTTTGGAGTTATTTCTCCTCTTCCTTAGAATGGTGAAAGGGTTAAAAAGCTGTCTGAGACTCCTTTTGCTGAGACAAGAGAACTATGGATATATTGATTTCAGCTCGACCACCCTTTTTTTTTGAGCACCATGAGCTTTGTTTTTCGCTTGCCCTGCAAAAGTGATTATTCAACATAAGTACAGGCAGTTTTCAGTGTTTACAAGTTAGCTGATATAGCAAGTCTCCTTGTCATATGGTCCTGGAATATAGGGTAGGGTCAATGTTGCCAACCTTGAGCATTCAGGAATCATGAGTGAAGTGCTTCTAGAAAGCACAAGATTGGCTCCAAAATTGCAAGATTTTTCTTAACGAAGAAAGGAAAAGGTCCAGAAGTTTGGTGACGTATGTTTCAGAGCCTGGAATGGGTCATGGGGTCTCAATTTTAAATTTTTTCTCCTCAGTGAAAAGGCAGAGATACTTGCATTGTCTTACTATGTTTTCTGAACCTTCTCTCGTGGCTCTGGAAGCTGGAGTTTGAAGATTTAAAAACTGCCAAACAGTGTGAGACAACAGCAATGGGAGCTGATGTCATTGTGTCAACTCAGCTGCATCTTGATTCTCTTTGGGTATCAGAAGTAAAGGGGTAGGAAAGTTCTGCTTCCTCCTCAGGAATATTTTAGTGCAAACTAAAACATTCTGAGCAGTCAACTGAAAATACAAAGAAATATAGAGCATTTGTGCTGTTTATACCCCCTACTACTTCACCCTTAAAACTGAAGGCAGAGTAAAATGCTGTGTGTCTGTGTAAGAGAGGGATGACAAGGCTCTAAGACAGGCTGCCAGGAAACAACCATCACCCCTGGCCGAGGCAGGGCAGGAGAGAGGCTTCAAAGCTGGACATCCAGCAAACGCACTGCTCTGCCTCTCTCCCTGCCTGTACAAGAGAGCAGCCCACTAGTGCTTCATCCCTGGGGACTTCAGGGGAAACAGAGGCTTGTCAAGGCTTGATAAGGCTTTGCTGGATGAGTTCTTCACTGTAGCTTCACAGGGACACTGTTGGAGGCACCTGAGAGACTGAACTGTGGGTCTTTGGAGCACATTGATCCCTCTGGTCCAGGAGGGAGCTCATGCCTTGCTGTTTGTCAAGGAGGGAATGTGATTTCTTTTGGGTGGGCAGTTTGGAAGAAATGGAAAACAAGCTGTGAAACTTGCTCCTTTCACAACATTCCTGGTGTGTTTTCCAGCTAGGAGTAAGCTGAGATCAATTTTAGTAGAGGTTAATCCGGGCTAACAAGCTTCATAGCTTGATCTCCTCAATCTCTCACTTCTGCTGCTGTCACTGTCCTTGGGGGATCATCCTCTGATGGTATCTCCCAGACCCTCCTGGATCAGTGTTCAGGGTCTGACAAGGTCACTGATCTCCTCTCCAGCACTGACCCTCAGCCACCACCAACTGAGGAAGCGCCTTCCTTGGAAAAGTGCAGGGCAAAGGACACTAAACCAGGTCTCTCCATCACAGCACAGTCCCCCAGCAGAAGGGTCTGGTGGAGGAGGCAGTGTCTGAGTGGGAAATGGCCTCCTGCCCTTCCTCCTAGCAGAGGGCAGACTGGCCACGTGTGTGAGCATCTCTGGGAAATCATCTTTCCCCAGTCCCTGCTGGAACAGTTTGTAGCTGAAAAGAACATCATGTTCCCAGGATGGGCAATCCAGGAGCTTTAGACGGTGCTAAATTCACCTTAATAATAACCCTCAATGAATCAGGTGGGAAATATTTCACAAGCTTAAAACACCAAAGAACCTGCAGGATTCTCTTAAATGGAAGCCCATGAAAGTGAGCTCTGCCAATTTATTTTGTGGGGGACTGGGAAAGAGATAACAGCAATTTTATAACATTGCTAAGCTGTGGCTTTGTAGTGGAGGGAAACATTATAACGCTCACAAGCAAAGTCCTGCTCATTTTCTTTTTCTCCACTTTAATATTGCAATCTTTTTTATCAGTTGAGGGAAGAACAAGAGGCCAGCATCCCATCTGCTGAATGTTAAGCTGAGTTATGCAAAATGGGAGCTCGCTGGAAACCCAGTGGACTTGCATGGGATACGGAGACATGGGAAAGGCACATATGCTGCAGCTCCAACTATGTCATTTTACTGCTATATGTAAAACACCATCTGTGGTGCAGAGACCTTTGCTAGGAGGGAGGTGCACATTCAACCCAGAAAATTGTCAACTGAAGTGCTATAAAGTTCTCTGTAAGTGTCTTCGTCACTCATTGCTTGAGAAAAGCACCTGATATCATGGAATGCCGCAGCAAGAGCTAGTGCAGGTGTCGGAGGCCAAAACCAACACTGGGGTAAATTGGCTGCAGCCTGGCTGCCTTCGGGAGTGGAAGCAGGTCCAAGCCCTGTGGATCTCACAGAGGAAAAGGGATTTAACTCTCCTGAATTCAGTGGTGCCTCAGTGCAACACCATTCAAAAATGCAGCGAGGGGACCGCCCTGTGTTTTCCATACGACTTAATTTGGGCCATAATCTTTTGCTTAGAAGACAAATTTTATCGAAAACAGGAGGCTGGGGTGATGTACCCATATCCCCCCTCAGCAGGGCTGTAATTCACAGGGTTGTTTGGAGTTGGTCCCTTAAGCTTCACCTTCACGTATTTCTCCAGGCAACAGCAGCTTGCAGGCACGAGCTGTGTCTCACACGCAGGGACCAGCAACTCCAGCCACATTCACAACCTGTTACTGTGGAAGCTTGGCTTGCAAGGAGAAAGGGAAATGGCTGTGCTTTCCTGAGGTGTGTGATACCACTCATTGCCACGGAGAGACCTGGTGCTGTATCAGAGAGCTCAGGAGGTGTTTGGGTACAGCTGCAGCTCAGACCTTGTGTACAAACACGACATCAGCGTTGCTTTTTGCTTCCCAGACTCAAAGAGCTCGTCACAATCATTTCCTGATGGAGCAAGAGGGATGGAAAAAAAAAACCAAACAACTAATCCATTCCCTCTGGCCCGAAACCCGCCAGCTTTTGCTGTGTGTGCAGCGCTGGACCCCCCATCCCGCAGCTCTCCCCTTTCTCAGGGCCTGGCAGCCGGGAGCTGGCAGGGAGGGGCTGTGCCAGCGCCAGCAGGAAGGCTCATGCCAAGTAAGAGGCTCATTAGCGGCCGCAGCAGTGGGGAACTCGCTGTTTAGTGGCTCTGCTCTCGCCTGCAGATTGGGCTTGCCGGGGAGCTGGGAGCTCGTGGGAGCAGCGGGAAGTTTGGAGGGGTTTGCCTCCAGCCAGCAGGCAGCGGCTCATTCCTCTCAGCAGGGACAGCTCCTGGGCAGCGGGGCGATGGCAGCCAGGGGAAAATAGATCCAGGGAAAGCAGGGAGCTGGCAGGCAGCTTGCACCCGTGTCAGGAGCACGGTGGCAGAGCAGAGAGGGGAAAAGGGGGAGGATGCTCTTTTTTCTCCCACCTGTGTTTGCTGAGTTTCGTCACTGCAATTGGTAGAAGCGAGGAAAAGACAGAGATACCAGCGAGGGTTCACATGGAACAGGAATACTGGGATTTGGCCCTTCTATACAGGTACATTTGAAATGTGTGCTGTGTTGTATGATTTCCTGCTGGAAGGATCTACAAAGACCAGTTTAACTTGGGCTTGGACTCAACCTCTAACCATAAAGACCTTCAGGGCTGCAGAAGGAGCGGGTGTGCTTTAGATCCTCTTGTAAAAATGACACAGGTATAAAAGTAGAAGAGCTTAGAAGGAGATGAGAGTCCCATAAATGGAGGACTGGGGAGAGATGGGAGAGAGATGAAGGGCAGCGCAGACAGGGCTCCTGGTGGTGTCAGGGTCTGCTCACAGCTGACTCACAGTGTGGTTGCTCAGTGCATGTTAAAGAACAAGTTTGCTTCTCCTGCCTCACTCTTGGACTCATTCCTGTGCTGCATCTCTGCACCTGGAGCTCCTTCCCCACCCAGGGCTGAAACCTGCACTCAAATTAAGCAAGAGGAATATGTTCCCTGAGGTAAATGGAGGTGCTGCAGATTAAAGATTTCCTGGGGAAGTGCACAACTCCCTTGCCTTCCTTCCCCTTCGAAATGCACAAATTCTGACTTCTGCTGGGCAAGCTGCTGCCACTTCATCATTATTAAAATACCCAGACAAATGACCCTGAGGCTGCAGCCCCGTCCATTTTCTCCTTGGAGGGTTTTCCATCTTCCCTCTCCTCATTTTTATCCCAGTCTCCAAAGGACAAAGAACTCTTTCTCGTCTCTTCTCTCAGTGGCACAAGTGAACCATCAGAGCCAAGTCTGTAATCAAATTGCAATAATCTTCCCTGACTGTAAGTAGACTCCATTTGTTCCCAGGGAAGCCACAGGGCTGGGAGCCCGGGGGCTTGCAGGGTGACAAATGCTCTGCCAGGCTGGTGTGCCAAGCCCGGGGGACCCCAGCATGAGCCAGTTCACACTCTCATTCATTACAGGGTATTAAGACAGCAACTAGAGATGCTGTTCCTTATCAGAGCACGCAAAATGTTCACAGTTCCTCCCACGAAAAATTGACAGTGTGAGTAGGATGAAAAGGGAAGAATTGTTCCTCAGTTTAAGGCAGGAGGAATTAAGGTTCTGAATATTGTCCAGGCTAAATCAGGGGTTAAACTGGCTTCTTTCAAGCACTGCCACAGTGACTTTTCTACCACAGTCTCTACCCCAGGCATGTCATATGAGGACAGTTATGAGACAAAATATTCCATTCTTATTCTATTCCATTTAATTTTTGCTCTGCCTGCCACCACAGCCATGGGGGAAGAAAGACCATTTTGTGCACTGAATATACCCAGAAGGTAACTTAGGCTGAAATCAAAATGTCTTGGTTTTTCTGGACTGGAATACAGAATAACCCAAACTTCTTTCCTTGTTTCTTGCTAGTGGAGCCAAGTGCTGCCATTTGAATTGGTAATGTAGCATGGACACAACATGGAAACCCTCCTGCCATCTGCTCCACCTTGATTCAGTGTAAACCACAGTGGGGTTAACTCAGGCCATAAAACATGAAACCATCAGCACAGTCATATCCCGATGAGCAATTTGGCACAGGGGCTGAACCCTTTCCTTCACCATGGGCTTGTTTAAAGGGATCAAGTTGTTTTTTTTTTTTTTTTATTCCCCTGTACATTTTGCAATCCATTTGTAACCTGCATCCTCGTTCTCATAGGCTTTAACCTGAAGCTAATACAGGGAGTTCTGGTGCACAGCCCTGTACTCAGTGCTGGGGGAATGAATACACAGCAGCCCCTTTTCTCCTCAGTGTAGGGTGGGGGTCAGTTAAGTTTGGCTCAGCTTTTGTTTTGATTCCTTGCACAAAGCACTTCCAGCAGGTTTGAGGGCAGCGTTTTGGTGTCTGTCACAGTAATATTCAACACTTTATGAACACTTTGAGTGAGGGAAAGTACAACTTGTACATGCAGCCTGAGAGGGAGGCGCATGCCAATCCTGGCTTATGCTTGCCCTGTGCTTGTTGACACCTTTTTGGCCACCACTCTACGCAAATGCCACGCACGTAAGTGTAGCAGATTAAAGGCGCCTTTAATGCTTCTATAGCCAGCACCTCGAAAAGTCATGAAAGATAGATAGGTAGAGTCCCTTGGCACCATCTCTAATTCATGTGTTTGTGACTTTAATCCTTAGCTTGATGGTGTTTTAATTGACAGAATGTAAATTCCTTTCTGTGGTAATCCTTCTGGCGCAGGGAGATGTGGACAGATGCTCTCGGTTCACAGAGAGAGGGGGGGAACAGGCAGGAAGGGCTGGTGCTGCTGTAGTATTTACACAAAAATTTCCTGATTATTTACTTTCTTGTACTTCAGTTTGTGCTATCCCACTGAAGTTCACCAGGATCATGTTTCTGTCTGTCTTTCCAGAATTGCTTTAACAGATCTGTAACTTTTTTTTTTCCCCTGGGACTTTTGAGCTTCTCCCAGTGAGAACACACTTCTCAAGTGTGGTAAACACAGGAAAAAGTGCTGAAAATCTTTGAGGAAAAAAAGGAGGAAGCCATATCTGACTTTTCACTGAAGAACGAACCTGATTTCCAGCAGCTTTTGACTGAGGAAAACGATTCCCTGCATTTCCTTTCCACTGGGATGAGAATACCTGCCCCTGCAGCTTTAACCCGTGGGAGGATCTCAATTAAGAAAGGGCCGGGCAATCCCAGCCCTGGAGCTCTGAGAAAGGAGGCACCAGCAGCCAGACAGCCTCCAGCCCTCCCTCCAGCTCTGCATCCAGGCATATCCTCTGGTCATTTAGATTCAGATTAACTTGGTGACCCACCGGGGCTTTCAGTGTTTGCAAAAACCAGCAGAGATCTTATAAGGGAAGATGTGAGGAGCTCAGTGTACCAGCCCTTGCTGTGCTCCTGGACCAGCTGAACCAGCAACTTGCAAACATGTCTAAAAATGCAACAAGCTTTAATAAACCATAAAAATTAGGCAGTCTTTTCAAAGCTGAAGCAAGAGAGGTGTTCAGATTAGTTTTAAATTTACTGTCATTTGCAGTAGTTTGGTCTCCTCAGCTTGTGTAAGCACATTTCCTTCTAAAAGCAGTTTTTGCTTTTTTGGGCTTACCCATAATAACTGGAATTCTGATCATTTTAGTTATCTGTCATAGCAAAAGGTAAAACCACTGAGTAAAATCAGAGTTTTGGTACAGAGAGAAATGAATAACACCTGGGAAAGAATTTCATCTACTGATAGGGGAATTAATGGAGGTTTATTTAAATACCTTAGTGTTTACCAGTTTGGGGATACGAGCAATATTTCCAAGACTTTCAGACAGATAAACTGTGACATTTCCACCCCTCTCTGTTCTGCCCAGTCTCTTCTTTGGTTTTGCTTTTACTTTTTTTCTTTTTAAATCCCAATCAGACCCTGCCCCCCTTCCCCACACTGGGAAAGCCAGAAAAGCCAGGCAAACTCCAAAACAAATGGTGTCTTCCCAGCATTCCAGTTCCTGCTACATGATTAGGTTTCTCTAAATTCCCTTGAACTGTTTTTTGTTTTTTTTTTTTTTTTCCCCAGATAGTTGCAGTGTCTGTGTCACCACAAACAGGGACAGCAGTGAGGGGCAGAGGGGCTACTCAGGAGGATGCACAGCCTCTTCTCTGCCCTCCCAGAGCTCCCCTGCTCAGTGATAGAGAAGGACAACTACAACTTGCATGTCCTCTCTCTTTATTTCTGCTTGATTTACTTGCCCTAGATTTAAAACTTCGACTACTTCGCAGGTTGCTGCTGAAAAACAAGTTCCATATGTATTACCCTTCATCTGCATTAGACACAGAATAAAAAGGAAACTTTTCCATCCCAAGCTGTGTCATCTGAATTAACTTGCAGAGTGCCTGACTGGAAACACAGGGTTTGTGCAGGTCCCTTCTCTTTCTCTCTCTCTCTCTCCCTCTGAAACATCTTTTTAACATCTCTGACATGCTGCTGGGTACCAATGAAGACAGGACACCTGTGCCATCACACCTCTTTTCAGGGATCTGTGGGAGCCAATCAACTGAAAATCTCTTGTCAGTATGTTGTGAAAGGAAGAGCTGAACTTCCAAGCACGAAACTGAGGAGTGAAAGTCAAACAAGCTGCAGTGAGGATTTATTTCCTCTAACACAATCACTCAAGGATCAGAGGGTTTGTCCATTATTTCTTTAACTGCCTTCAGCCAGACTCTATGCCTTTCTTCATCTCTAAATATTTCTTTGTTGTGTGCATCTCACTGTCCTGCCTGGGCTGAAACACCATGCTGGAGGCTGCTCAGGTGTGCCTTCTCTAACTTCTTTGGGGTGTTGTATTCTCATGGTAGCTGAGAAGTGATGTTTGTCCTTTTAGCCCTCTGCAGCCTCTCACAGGTGGAGCTGAGCTACCAGTGCTTGCTGGATTGGGAATGGGTGTGCATAGGATGGCACAGGGACCTCAGAGGGATTGAAGGGTGCAGTGAGTGGGTGGGCTCTACCTTCTGCTTGTGCAAACAGAACGGGGACCTTTGCACAACACAGGGTTCTGCCTCATTAATATCCTCTCCTGCCCTGCTTGCCTGCTTGCAGTGAGATTGTCACTCTCAGCAAAAACACAGCCAGTTTTGACAGAAAGGCATAATTTCTATTTGGATACACTCAGCAAGTCTCAGGGAGCCTGATATTTACCACTCTTACAAGTTTCAAAGCTGTCCATAATCACATCAATGAACCACCAGTCTCATGGTACAAAATCATCTTAAGTATAACTCCATTCTCATCTGAGTCTGGTCTAAGGAAATTTCCTAAAGAGCCATTTGAGTGACCCCTTTTCCCCCAGTCTTCAGACAGCAGGAATGTGAGTAGGCAAGTGAGATTAATTTCACTGGTTAGAGACACATCAGGTGCAGCACAAGTTAAGGAGGTGGAAATTTCATACCCTGGAAATTCCAGCTGAAGTTGCCATGACTTCTGTAACTCCAGCCTTCCAGGCAGCACTTTCCAAGCACATTACTTTTGCTGTGTATCAGCTTCTGGGATTTTAGCTCATGCTGCTTTTCCTACACACCTTGGCACCTGCAAACCCCACCTGCTATTCTGATCCCAAGTCACTCCCAGTCACAGATTGACAAAGGAATTGAAGAGCTGTCTAATTTCAGGAAGCAGAGATGGAGGCCATGAGGTCATGCTGACTTTGAAAGGTTGGTAATGTAGGCAATACCATGCTTTTCTTCCCATAAAGCAGCCTTTGAAACAAGAATTTTCTACCTGAATTAGGAGACTTCTACTGCTGATCTTAGGGGAGTTCAAGTGTAGGATCATTTAGGCTGGAAAAGCTCTCTAAGATCATCGAGTCTGAACATTAACCCATCACTGCCAAGACCACCACTAACCCATGACCCCGAGTGCCACAGCCACACATTTTTCAAACACTTCCAAGAATGGTAATTCCACCACTGTCCTGGGCAGCCTGGCCAAGTGCTCAGCAATCCTTTTGATGAAGAATTTTTCCCTGATACCCATTCTAACCTTCCCTGGCACAACTTGAAGCTGTTTCCTCTTGTCCTGTCATTGTTGTTTGGGAGAATGAGCATTTTTTTGGCATAGCCATGGAAGGCACAGAGTGCACACTAGGCTTGTTTCCACTGGGAAGTCCATCAGCTCAGCAGTACACTGAATCCTGATTAGAGCTCTACCAAAAAGCTTTGCTTTGTAGCTTGAATTATCCAGTCACAAGCAATACATTTCACATTTAAGTTGAACAGAAACTTTGTATTCAAGCCAAGACTTTCTGTTTCACTTGCAGTTATTCAAGGATGCTTTATGCAGGTTTACTACATAATATTTGTAGATTTTTTGTCTCAGGACCACACTTCCTGACCAGTGTACAATTTCTGAAAGCATCCACCAACCTTCATTCATGTCCAGCAAAACTCAGGTCAGGTAGAGCTATGAGCAAAAGTCTGATGGACAAGTTTTGAGGGCAGTAGTTGAATCTCTCACCCCACATACACTGCTCAGTCCTCCAGTTTACTGCTCATAGTGTTGATAACAAAGGGAAACTCTGGAGGGAAATGTCATGGAAGCTGCCCTGTGTGCCAGTTGCCCTGGAAGCTCCCTTCTTGACACCCTGGAAGGAACTGTGATATATGAAGAGTGATTTAGTCTCTTGATGTTTATTGGACCAAGTGCTGCTGAATATAAACCCTCCCTGATCATGGACTTTACAGCGTGGGTTTATTTGTATCATTTTGGGAGACTCCAGTGGCTTTTGCATTTTCATTTCATAATGATAAATTACCTGGAATCATTGCTCTCAGAACAGATTCCTCCAGCTTTGGCTCCTGCTAGGATGTTCCATTTTGTGTTGAAAATTGCTATAGGAAATTTCCTTGAGCCATTGATATGTCAGAGCAGAGTTTATTATCACTCACAGTCCTGGCATATTGGAGCTGTGTGAAAGGTTTTGTAAATAATATGACATGGGCAGGAGCTCATTTGATGCTGGGATAGGTGGTGAATATTCCCAGGCAGGCAGGCAGGCAGGCAGGGGGAAATGCAGTAGCAGGAAGTGTGACCTGTTGTGGTAAGTGGCATTCTCACTCTGTAGTGTATCTTGGTAATTAACTGGAATTCTTAATGGAGGAAACAGGATTTCAGTGGCTGATAGTGGCACAATGTGTTGTCTTAGGTATGTGTTGCTAAAACTGCTTGCTGTTCATATACATCTCTAATGAACCAGATGATGACTTCTGCCTGTGGTCTCTTAAATTCTATTTCAGGTCATGCTACAAATATATATTTTTAAGAGAGTATGAAAATTACTGTTTAACACATTTCAAAGCAGAAGGTTGATCAATAGTTACCCTAATCCACAACTAAAGCTTATCTCACCTCTTCCAATTTGGTGCATTAGAGCATTTACCTGCCCTGCATGCCAGTTTGCCCCAGTATAGAATCACAGAATCATGGGATACCCTGAGCTGGAAGGGACCCTCAGGGATTAGAGTCCCATTCCTAACCCTGCCCAGGACACCCCAACAATCCCACTCTGTCCCTGAGAGTGTTGTCCAAACACCCCTTGAGAGTTGTCCCATTGAAAACCAAGTCTGTATTGTCCTAAAACTCATGCTCAGCTCTCATTAAAAATCAGGCTAAATCCACTTGCCTTTTAGCTTTCAGGTGTATGTAGCAGAAGGAAATTAATTTAAAAATATCCATGGTTTGCCCAAGTGTCATTATCTTGGTGTCTAATCATAGTTCTTCATTTACATATGAGGAAATTGACACATGAAGAGGTAAATTTTCTCATTATCAAATGAATACCTAAGTTAGGCTGGCGCTATTGATTGCCAGCTTTAACCTTGATGTGTCATGTGATTCGAGTTTCTCCTCTGCATAAAGGTGTGTGGGAACAGGGATGAGCCAGGGATCACCAAGGGCTGCCGATTTCTTCAGCTCCACATCCCCGAATCTGTGGCAAGGACGTTTTCAGCCTGGAGTTGTCTCTAAGCTGTTTGTTTCGGGCCTTGTGTGCCCATCATTTGTGGTAGGAATCACTCAGGCCGTTCCTCCTGGGCAGTTAGCTGCTCCAATTATTTTTAAAGGAATTTTGTGCACAGCTCAGCTCCGGATCCTTTTCTCTGCTCAGGGGGTCTCCTGGCGCTTCCTAGTAGTTTCAGCATTAGTTTATATGCAGACAGAGTACAGATTTAGTGCTCCTTCCCTAGGTTTTTGATTTTTTTTTGGCAGTGTATTTGTCAGAGCCCAAGTGGTGTTTCCAACTGGATGCTGCTAATCGTTTACTATTCAGCACAACTAAGAATGAGATTTTATTTTTAGGTTCTGTCACTCCATGTCTTTCCATTTTAAGATAAATCCATCTCTGCTGTCTCCTGTTTCTGAGCTACAAAAATCTGGGTTTCATTTCCAGCTCCAAACTGTTATTTCATTCATGTATTAACTTAGTCTCTAAGATCTCCTGCTTTTATTTATCAGCCATTTCCAGAAGTTGTTTTTATTTCGCTGAGCCCCAGCAGAACCTCTGGCATAGATTGGCTCTGTCCCAACCCTCACATTGCAAGGGGCCTGCTGACTGTTAGAATTACAGAATATCCTGAGCTGGAAGGGACCCACAAGGATCACTGAGTCCAAATCCTGACCAGGACACCCCAACAATCCCACCCTGTCCCCGAGAGTGTTGTCCAAACACTCCTGGAGCTCTATCAGCCTTGGGGCTGTGCCCAGTGCCCTGGGGAGCCTGTTTAGTGCCCAACCACCCTCTGGGGGAAGAACCTGTCCCTAATATCCATCTCAACCCCCCTGACACAGCTCCAGCTGTTCCTTCAGGTCCTGTCCCTGGTCAGAGTGAGCAGAGATGGAGCTGCCCCTCCACTGTCCCTCATGGGAAGCTGCAGACCCTGGTGAGCTCTGCCCTCTGCCTCCTCTTCTCCAGGCTGAACAAGCCAAGTGACCTCAGCCTTTACTACCTACAAATAATCTTTATTTAGATCCAGAATGCTGATCTTAATGTGTTCAATAGGACCAGTTTATCTCAGGGAAACTGAGTCATTTAGATCTGGACTGTGTGGACTTGTTGGTACTGGGAGGGAGCATTCTTTAACTTCAGTCCTTCTACCGGCCTAAAACCTCATCGGTGGAAGTTGTCTCTTCTGTCTTGGTTTCCATCCAAACATTTCTCAGGAGGATAAGTGAAGGGCTGGACAGTTTCAATATAAACAAATCCTTTTTTGATTTTCTTTTTCTCTCCAGATCTCAGTTCTGAAATTTATTATGATTTAATAATGTAGCACCATCCATTTTTTTCTTGGCCTGATCTTTTCCCTAGTGATGCTGCAGGCAAGATTTAGGCAAAGCAGTGAAGAAGAACAATAAAACAAGAGGAGGATGTTGGACCACACCAGCCACAGTGATGGAAAATTGCAAGAGAAATCTGACTTCTTAAGTGTCTCAAATGAAGGCTGAAGAAGAGGTCAGCCAGGTGGAGCCAGAAAAAAGAGAAGAAAAAGAGATCTCGAGGAGCCAGGCACTAGTGGATGGTTCACTGAAAGCTTTGTAAATATTTGCAAGTTTGGCCTTAGCTTCAGATTTATTGAAGAGCCTGGATCACTCAAGCTGCACCTGATTGTGCTGTGGGCAGCTGTGCACAGCTTTGTGTGCCACAGTGAAGCTTGTTCTGCTACTTGTAATAGCTTTTCTAACTCCACTGAAAAGCTTTTCTCCTTGTTGCCATTCTCTTTTTGTATTTTGTTTTTATTGTGTTTCATGGAAGGGGGGACTATCCTTATCTTGTACCATTCTAACGTTGTCACGGGAAACTGGTTCCAAAAAGGCAATTTCTCTCCCTCTTTTTCCCCTTTCCCTTACACGGACTCAAGTGTATCTACACCGCCTGTGCCCTCCTCTCTGCACTGCAGCTCTGCCAGGTTCAGTGAGACCAAGTCAGAGCCACCTGTCCCAGTCACAGAAGTTGTGAGGAAACAAAAGGATCCCACCTGAAACACGTATGAATTAAGTTGTTTTTCAGACAGCTTCTGTGTTCTGCTGTTCAGTTGTTGCAAATATTTAGGGCCTCGGACTCTTTATGGCCCCCAGTATTTCTCAAGGGTAAAACTTTAAAATGAAAATAATTTGTAGATGAAGCTTTTCCTTTGGCAGGTGACCTGCAGCAGCCCTGGGAGTTACTGGCTGTCCAGCTGTCAGTTTGGGAACTCTCAGCACAGAGCTGGGCTCGGTGTCACAAGATGGGGTTTTCCTTCTGGATTCCCCGCTGATGATGTGGGACAAGTCACCCCATTGCTCTGGACCTCAGTGTCCCTACATGTAGAAGGGGGAGAGCCCGTCTTTTTATAAACTCCTTTGGCAGCCACAGCTGGGAGGCACCTGATGGAAATAAATGGGAGTTGGGATCACTGTTGCTGCTGTGCAGGCACCGGGTTTTCTCCCTGCATTTGCTGTCAGGTTTATTCTTGGTGGCTGTGTTGTCACTGGTTTCAAATTCCACACTTTGAGCCTTTTCTCTTGTGCTCAGCAGTTTGGTAGAAATCTCCCTTCAGACAGCCAAACCACGGGCTCATTAACTCGTTTAAAACCCAACTCAAGTCCTTCTATGCTTTCTCCCCCCCGCCTAATCTCAGTTTATTCTTGCTTTATGTGCTTATCCATGTGCTTCGTGAGGGGCTTGTTTTCCTGTTCAGCTCTGTGTTTGGCTCTTTTGAAAGGCACTATATTAAATCTGTAATAAAGTGTGTATAAGCCATTCCTGTCACACTCTGCACCAGGGAGCACGGTCCATTATGCAAATGGTCAGTGCAAGCTTCCTATAAACTACATATACTCAAAGGGCACTGCCTTTATATTTCCACCAGCCAGCACAGCCATGGGAAGGGAACAGGGAGGATATGGAAAGAAAGATGTTTTCTATCAGGTTCTTGCAATTTGTTCCTTTCAACAAGTAAAAATACCCTTAGGAGGCCAAGGAAAGGGTTATTATCTCCAGTTTAATACTGGCTCTCATGGCCTAAACTCAGGGAAACTTTCTCACCAAGTCCACTGGATTTAGGAGGTTATAAGAGAAAAAGCTTCAGCCCCATTAGGCAGGAAAGCAGCCAGTGTTGTGTGGGCTTCAGTGGGGGCTTCGATCCCTGTGAGGGCAAACTCTGCCCTCAATCCCAGTGCTGTGGGACTGCACAGTGGAGAGCAAGGTCAGAGAATCCCACTGGTGTTATCACCCTCTCCCACAGCCTCAACAGAGTGCTCCAGATACTCCACAGACCCACTTTTAGCTGTTCTTCAACCAGTATTGCCAAAGCCATGCTAAGCAGGTTTCTGACGCACAGTCCTCAGTATCTGCAGTGGCTTCCAAACCATCTCATCCAGTTAGGAAAGAGAACCACGTGACAGGGCCCAGGGAATTGCTCAAATCTGCTCACGTTCAGCGAGAGGCACACCCACAACAAATCCTTCAGCAATGGCCCATGATTAGACACGTAAGTGGTTGTCCACTGACGAGTTCCAAATAATGGACACATTTGAGAAAATGACAATCTGCTGGCAGATAGTTTGCAAACAGAAAAAGAGATAAAATTCGTCAGCTAAATGATTCATTATGGCTTCCTCTGACTTTTTCATGGCAAAAACAAACTGTGCACAGCTCCACCAGGCAGTTTCTGAGCTTGGCAATTTCTCCCTCTGATTGTCATGCATATAATATCTTATTACATTTGATATTAATGGCAGCGTTGTGCTCAGGTATTGAAAATCCATATGGCCTCTATAATATTTACAGTATGACAAAGTAATAAGTCACAGCGACAGCCTGCTGTCGTGCACTCGCAGCATTTCCCTCCCAGCCCAGGCAGAGATGTACTGTGATGTTTGTTGGGAGAGTCTGGCTTTTAATTAGTTGGATTTGTGACTTCCAGTGGGGGAGCTGTGAGGGTGGGTGGTGCTTTGCATATGTTACCCTGCCACGAAGACTGAGAGCAGAGGAACGGTTCAAGCGTGGCTCGGTGGCTGGGGCTGATGTTTTGGCCTCGCTGCTCCCTGGCAAAGCAGATGGGGAGCGCAGTGAGGACAGAGCTCTCTCTGCCTGGTAGGCTGCCCTGCTTGGTGGGTTGTGCATGGGGAAGGGATGTGGGAGCATCACTGAGCAGCTGAAACCGTTTCAGGCAACAAGCACAAGGCTGTGACCCTGGAAATGCTCAGGAACTGTGGAGCCCAGCCAGGAGTGAGGGGAGCGCAGCAGGCAGGGTGCAGATGGTTGTCAGTGGCACCTCGGTAATACACCTGCCAAGCAAGGGACAGAGTGTGAAGTTTATGCTGTCAAGAACTGGGATAAGACGAGGATGATAGTGAGAGTTTGAGCAAAGGTTTAGATCTGCGTAGGGAAAAAAATGACCAAGACCCTGAGATTTATATGCAGCTTGGTATGGCTGTGTGTGGTCTGGGAGGGGAGGGAAAAGAGGGAGGTCAGGGATGACTGACGGGGACTGGACCTCAGCACTGGCAAGGAAATTGCTGTTGTGAATAAGAGGCAGTGACTGGAGGCTACAGACAGTCCAGGGGGAAAAGGTCAGGGATACACAACAACGAGTGTGGTTAAAGCTCCAGCTCCCAGGGAGACAAAATGAGCAGTGTGGCTGTGTCCCCGTGACTTCCACACGTGCTGTGTGAGGTACCTGCTGCTGCTTTCCTTTAAAAGGCACGAGAAGCAGTCTACACACCTCTGTGTTTATCCTTTCCTCCCTTCTATTTGCATCCCAGCAAGTCAGCTCTGCCCCACAGAGCCTGCAGAGATGCTGAGCTCCACCACCCTGGTGGTGATTCCTCACTTCCCCACTCTCCCTTTCCGATGCAGATGGGTTTTGTGTCGTGTGGGATAGAAACCTGCTGGCATCTGTCACTTAGGCTTTGCTTGCATTTCCAGCCAGAAGATTTCTTGTAATGATGGGAACTTATGAGTCTGTAAAACTTTGCAGAGACTCCATCTCTTGGGGCTTGGAGTGGAAACGGGATCTCCTCCTCCAGGACGTGATGGCCTTTTCCTGAGGACAGTTTAATCTTTTAGAGACAGATGAATATGAGACTCAGTAGTCTGGTAATACAAGCAGAAGATGAGGGGAGATGGAGAGAATTTCAATAAAGCAACTGAAAGTAAAGAACCTGGAGCTGCTGTGGTTTCCCTTCAGAGCCTCTGCTTGATGAACCTGAGGAAGAACTCGCCCCAGGGCAGGTGGCAAGGTGTTAGTTCAAGGGCAAACACTGCTTTATAATAGAGTAGCCAGTCCATTCTCTGCTTCAATTGCACACTGATGTGCCTTTACAACTCAATTGCCTCCCCCCAGCCTAATTCCCCCATTTTTCTTGCTTTTCAATAACTCTGTCCCCTCATAGCTCTCAGGCATTGTACTCTTGGTTTTCCATCCTACATGTTCTCACCTTGTTTTGCACCCTTGTACAGGCTCTTCCTTTTCTTGGCAAGAGCTTGCCTGGGACCTGAGCTACACGTGGGGTCTGTGTTGGTTGTCAGCAAGGCAGAGAATTTCATCTGGGCTGTGAAAGGCAAAGGAAGTGGATGGGGGGAAGCATACCACTGATTTCTGCTTTCATTGCACTCCTCTCTCAGCAGCTAACAGGGTAGCAGGCACTGAAAAACACCTGAGAGGGGCTGTGTGTGTGTGAGAGGACACACACTGCTCACTGTTTCTTATGCTGTCACCCTGCAGAACTGTTCCTCTCCTGCTTGTAGCCCTTGAGGCAGGGAGATGTCCCACTGAGAACACAAGAGTCACCACACATAAGTTATGGAAGTGTCACTTTGCCACGTCCAACACCAAAATCCCTCTGCAGAAGAGCCATTGTCTGTAACCCCCACAGCAAAGTTGGGCCCTTAGGGCTGTTTTTATTCTAGTAGAGATGTCATGTCTGACAGTCACCGTCACCCTATGATTAGACCAGCAATCAGCCACAGCTTCTTTTGATAGAATATGAGCCCTGACTGATTAACAGAGTGGCCTTTGGCCTCAGGTTAATAACAGATTTCACAGCACTGCTACAGAGTCATTATTATTTAAAAAGGTCTTAGTGGAAGTTTGATATTCTCCTACAGGCTTCTGTCCATCTGAATGCAGAATCGGAACGTAACAATTACGGGCATGAACATCAGCTCAACTGGAGGTCTCCCGGTCCTGATGCATCAGTATTCTTGATGTGTCTGTCACATCTCTGTAGGGATGGACCAGTGTATCAGGTTTGCTTCTTTTTATGACACCTCAGCGTCCTAATCAACCCAAGTATAAAGTTGTCTCAGTCCATCAGTTATTGGAGTTATCAAGTTATTTTGTGTATCAGTTTCCTCCATCTGTCCATCGTCTCACCACGTCAGCGACTGAAGTCCCCTGGTAGGTCTGTCTTCCAGGTGTATCTCATTCTCTTACTTTTGATTGCCATGGAGATACCAATCTCCAAAGCATAATCCTGTCTCTTCTTTTTTACTTATCTGTCAGTTTTCTGGGTGAGTCTTTTGCCTTGGTAGCAAAAATAGCACAGACTTGTGAGCGGTGCTACACCATAAACACAGAGATCAGCTGCAGACCATGGACCACAGTTCAAGAACTGCGGATTTGAGCTGTTTGTGACTCACTGAAACACCTTGGTGCCTCAGGCTGCAGTCCAGTAATCTCACATTTCTCCAGCCTGGTACAGAACTGTTATATCTCAGAGAGTGGCATGTGAACAGTCACTCTAAGGACCAGATTTTATAAAGGGATAGATCTGAGATTCTGTTAAAAACCACATGGCTGGAGTTACTTAGATGTCCAAGTGACATACTCAGAGTGATGTATTGAATTAGGAGCTTAAGCTTAGCTGAAGGTTAATGGCTGAGTTTCCTAAGTCTTGCTATTGTAGCACTTTGCAGGGCAACGCATTTAAGGAGTTTACTGGGAGACCAACAGAAAGTTTGCAATGAAACAGGGAACTGAACTTGGGTCTCCTAGTTCCCAGACCAACTTTCTTTCCTGTGTGATCCTCCTTTCCCTGATAAAAAGAGAGAAATGGAGCAGCACTGCCTATTTGACCAGTTGTGGATATCTCAGAATCCAGACCCAAAGAGGAGAAAATGGTCCTGCTAATGCCAATAGAGAAGGTATGGCAATTTCTTCTCCTGCATGCTGAAAGAACTTCATTGAATGTGCTCCTTTACCTGCAGACCTCTGCAGCTCAGCAAATGTTTTTGCCAATTAAAGGGTTTCCTGCTGCTGTAGTTGATCCACACAAATGGAAATAGAGGGGAGGCGTGGAGGAAGGAATCATTAAATCAGCGGAACAAAGGCACGAGGGCAAGTTAAAAGACCTGATCTGAATAAAGGAAGCTTCTCAAAATATCAGCCTCTTTGTCCTGCCTGTCCTTCATCCATCCAATTCTCCTGAATGCTGTAGAGAGGCTTTGTCATTCTCAATGACATGGCGGGAGGAACTGGTCCTTCAGCACGCTGCCTAAAATAGCAGCAGACAAGAGACAAAGTGCTCAGAGGTGCAGCTCAGTCTATGAATGCTCAGAATTTCAGGGCCAGATCTGGATTATTCAGTCCTCACAATGAGCTTCCTCATCACAGGTACTCAGGGCTTTGCCGGCTGAGCTGTGATGGCCCCATTCGTGATGGCCCCGTTCGTGGTGGCCCCTCAGTCATTATCTGTTTCAGTTAAGGGAATGTGTGTTGGGCAGGTGAGGGGCCAGCACCACAGTGGTGTTGCCACTTAAAATCAGGCCCAAATTGCTAGGATGGCTTTAGAATCCTTTTGTAGGCCTGATGAGTTCGGGATCTGTTTTTGCTCATCTCCCATGTTCCTCACCCTTCAGGCAGTCACTCCACATCTTCGCTTCTTTCCAGGTTCTTGTACAAGGTTCACCACCATGATGTTTCAGCAGCTTCCAGTGTGTGAGTGGGAGATTTAGGAGCATCTAAGTACCGAGATCATTGCAGCTGTAAACTTATATTATCAGAATTTCCCCTGCTACTGCCTTTTTTGCCATCCTTTCCTCTCCTATTTATTTAGTAATTCACCTCTTGGGTCTGAGAGAGATGACCTGTGCGAGGAGCCCAGACTGAAACTGCTGGTTCAAGAACTCTGATTGAGTTACTTTCCCATAACTATTAATATCAAACCTCCAAAACTTGTGTATAGGACATTGCAACATGCCCTGACTTGCAGTGTCAGCAGCTTGCAATTCTGATACAGGACTTTCCGTCCTCACAAAACAGCTGCACCAAGAGGCCTTTATATTCCGTGTTAGTATTTACAGTGGTCTCCTTCCACATGAGAAAGCAACCTTAAGCAATGCAATCACATCACTCCCATAGACCTTCTCCACTCCATTATCCAGTACATGCTTTTGTGCATCTAAAGCATAGTTCAGGTGTGTGTGAACAGAATGAAATCAGGCTGCTGAAGTCACTCTGTTTCAGAGGGATAGAGCAGACCATGGAAAACAACATCTTTGTGCCACATTCCTGCAAAAAATGGGCTTACTTTTTCAGTCCAGTGGAAAGTCATTGAACCATAGAATGGTCTGAGTTGAAAGGGACCACAAAGATAATCTTGTTCCAAGCCCCTGCCATGGGCAGGGACACCTTCCACTATCCCAGGTTGCTCCAAGCCCCATCCAACCTGGCCTTGGACACATCCAGGGGTGGGGCAGCCACAGCTCCTCTGGGCAATCTGTGCCAGGGCCTCCCCACCTTCACAGAGAAGAATTTTTTCCTAACATCCAATCTAAACCTACTCTCTGTCAGTCTGAAGCCATTTCCCTTTGTCCTGTCAGTCCAGGCCCTTGTAAATAATTTCTCTCCATCTTTCTTGTAGATTCCCTTCAGGCACTGGAAGGCCACAATTAGGTGTCCCTGAAGTCTTCTCTTCCTCAGGCTGAACAGTCCCAATCCTCCCAGCCTTTCCTCATAGGGGAGCTGCTCCATCCCTCTGATCATCTTGGGGCCTCCTCTGGACTCACTCCAACATTTTGATAAGATATGGAGGTTCAAATCCTGCAGATGCTTCATTTTGGAAGCTCTGGCTTCTGCTAGAGATGGGGGTTTTTTTGCCAGTCCATGAGCAGAGCCCAGCAGGTCTCTCCCTTGTAACCACCACTGCTTTCTGACCAGCCCAAGGGTTAACTGGACCTTGCTGTGGAGGGACGCTCTGTGTGCATAAGCCATTTCAAAGTCTCTGAGCATTTATCATCGTCCCTGTCTCCCAGCTAATGAGCAGCTAAAGTGATTTTCTATTGCTTGTAATTCACCAAAATTGTTCTAACTGTTGGAAGAGCCAGAATTGACAGGCTAATGCTGCTGCCCGCCTGACTGTCTCAATGGCTCATCGAAGGGTGAGCTGATTGCTGCCTGAGTGATCAGCAGAGGTGCTTCAGACAACATCATTTCTGTAATACATCAACAATCTGAGAGCTGAAAACAAAGGCCGGAGGAGAGCAATCATCAGTCACGACACAATGGTTAAGGCTAAAATAGGTCAGGGCTGAATACTAAAGAGTACAAGGAAGAAAAAAGTATTCCCCTATTCCCTGTTTTTCTTTTTCTCTCTGTCTGTGTGTCAGTCTCCAGGCAGTGTCCTGGTGGTTCTGGACTTTTCCTTAACTAAGCAGACTAGATGAAGATGGAATTGTGGATGAAGTGGGGTGTTCTGGTTTGTTGTAGTCCTGGTTGGGTAATTAAGTCCTCACTTGGTGTAACAGCTGAGGTTTTCTGGGAACTGCTTAAATGATTGGACTCTTGGAAAAACTGATGCTACAGAAAAGTCTAACCATGGTTTTTAGCATTCTGGACTAACTCCTTGTCCTCCTAATTCCTTTTCTTGCTGAGGACATGGGTAAGCACACAAACCTGGGTTTTGCCCAGGTGCCCCACTAGGAGACGCCTTTTCATCTGCCTCCTCTCAGGCAGAAGTGTCTTTACTGGAAATTTAAGTGTCTGCCAGTGTGGCTTTTGGGATCACTGGAACTCAAAAGCTTTCTTGCCTCATCAGGTGCAGACCCCAGGGAAGTAATTTTAACACGGTGCTTTTGCATCCAGCCCTTATATCTGAGCCAGACAGCTTGAAAACCTTGAAATACGACAGCAATCCTTCCATGTCCAGTCCAGTCTCTCATCAGCGTTAAGCTCAGCTACAGATGAAATTTGAAGGGATTTATCCAGTCACTCTCATCAAAGCCAGCCTCTAAAGAGAGCTCTGAATATTTACCCCATGCTGTGTTTATTTATTCACCAAAGAATTTCTTTGGAGTACAAATTAGTTTTTGAGCCTAATTTTCAGTGTGTGCTTCGTCTGGTGGGTAGAATGTGCATCTGTGTGAGCTGACCACAGGGCTGTCCTAGCAACTGCTACCTTGGCCTCAATAGAAGGGATAATTACACTAATTTATTCTGATAGAACGTCAAACTTCAGAAATGATTGAGAGACAAACCTTCTCTTTTTTTAAAATCCGAGGTCCTGGATTCAATTTTTACCATTGTGACCCAAAAGCAGGCATCATACTGTGACTTACAAAGGGTAAAAATAGCCAGGAACATGTAGGATCAGATTCCCTGTCGCAGGAACACGAATTACTTGTGCTACACAGATGCTCAGGATCTTTAGATACCATATGGTTGATCTGTACAAGCACAATATAAAGCAGGAAGAGACTGTAGCAAAGGTGGGATTTGAACCTGTTTCATCCCAACCCCAGGAGAAGGTGCTGACTGTGGAATAACTTAAATAGCCCCACTAATTGCTTTTCTGGGAATTGTTTGCACTAGTCCTGATTTTAGTGATGGTTGAGGGCACTCAGAAGATTTCTTGGGGGACTTATTTATGTGCTAATCTTTCTCAGCTTTCAATGCAGAGGATGGCTGATCTAGAAGCTGGAGGATGTGGAATTACTGATTTAAGAAACCTACCTTGCCCTGTTGACTACTGAGTGAACCTAAAGATTTTGCTCTCACTAGCCTAGAGCAAAGAAGCAAAGTTGCCAACATTTTCCTCAGTTATTCCCAGAATAAAGCCCTCTCATGGCAATTAACCACATCTCCAGCTTCTTTGGCTGCCTTGCCTTTCATATTGCTTGTTTTTATATACTTGGGTTCATAACATGTCTATAACCAAAGAGAGAGGCGGAAAAGACAGAAAGCACATCTCAAAAGGAGATTTAAATAGAAAGGAGGCTTAGATTTAAACAATTGTCCCCATATCCAATAGTGACACATTAAATCACTGAAGTTTCAATAACTCATACAGTATCTCCATGGAGATGTGCACCATATGGAGTTAATTAGTAGAACAACAAAACAATCAATTAGTTCCCTAATTAGTTTTACTAAGAAATGATAACAAACACAAACAATTTATTCCAACAAATACCCAGACCACAATGATAGTTTAATGGCCTCAGTGAAACCGGCTCCATGCTGAGCCCTTCAGTGTTGCTGGGATTGATTTGGAAGATACTGAGGGTAAATGTTAGCTTTGGTCCAGCTGAAATGTTTTATCAGTATGATCAATTATTTACAGCATCAGAACAGAGAGGGGAGATTGCTGAGAGGTTTTCATTTAAAAATAAATAAATAGATAAAGGGAAAGGAAACCTTAATATGGTTGCATCAAGCCAGTATTTAACCTGGTAGTGATATGGGGGGATTAAGAAAATGGAGATTTGCCTGGCATGTTGCAGTATCATTTGATCCCAGAAATAAATTGATTTTCTGTATCTTATCCAGCTTGGTATTTCTGGTGTATACATTTCTTGGAGTAGACTGAATCAGGAATACACAGATCATCCATTAACTCATATATTCAAAAGAAAGCAATGCTGAGGGATAATGGCAATAAAGCAGTTGGATAAAGATCATGGAGGTCAGAATGTGTAAGGGCAATTGGCTTTTTTGGGGTTTTTGTGCTGATATTTGTCAAAGGTATTTGTATGAGAATTCTTTGTTTGCATGAAGGGAGATATTTCTACATATCACACCTGACTTCTACTGATATCAAGAAGGACTCAAGAGCTCTGGAGGACACATTACATATGCCACCAAGAAAAGTAAATATCAAAATTAGCTCCTTTGCTGCACTCAGGGGCTGTGATTAATTGCTTGTTAACAAGATGCTCAAAGCACAACGATTTATCTGAGTTTGATCAGGCAGATTATAGGATATAACATTTTAATAAATTCATTGTGACTACGGATATATGTTAAAATGATAAATAAGCCAAGCCACTATAGATGTTTTAAATCCAATAAAGTTATTTTTAGAACGTGTTTATGTGATGGACTAACCTATTATTTACCCAGTTGCATTTTTATGAACTAATAATTTTCTTTAAAAATAATGCCCAGACTTTAGAATGGTGTTTTATTACTATCATCTTCCCCATAATTCTTCTTTCCCCAGTAAATATATCCTTCTTTTTTTTTTTTTTTTTTTTTGCAACTTTGGAGGAGGCTCAGCCCTTGTAGCCAGAGGCTGTGTGGGAAGGATGCTCAGGATGCAGACTGTGAGCAGTTGTACCCAGAGGGGACACATCTGGCAACGCTCTTCAGGGGAAACTCATCCAGTGAACAGTCTGTTCCCAGCTGGGACATGGACAGCAGGGGACCAGGGAGTGAAAACTGCTGCCAGAGAGGAATGCAAACTCCTGTGTAAGCCATCAAAGCCACTCTCGAGCTACACTCTTGGTTTCTTTGGCTGCTGAAGGATTTGTGTGTGTTTTTGTCTGTGTCTGAGTCTTCCTGTTGGATCTGTGAGCAAAATGGAGCCTCTCTCTGTTTGTGCTCTGCTGTAGTAGCTCCCTTTCCCACTCCAACAGGCTGTAGGTGGGTTTCCAAGGCAGCCTTTGTTTCAGGAACTGGTTCAGGACTGACTCCCAGCCTGCTGAGGAGGAGGTGGCACTATCTCAGCTTTGTTTCTGGTGCCTTGGCTATCTCTGCTGTCCCTGTAGGTGACAGTTTAACAAAAAAACAAATCCCCTCTTTACAACTCTCGGTACCTGTGGCTTCTTTACAGCATCTTCACTTTGCTCTGCTCCAGTTTTTGGAGGCCATATTAAGTAGCTATTCTAAGCTTGTGGATACAGCTTATTATTTTGCTGAAGAAGGGGAACAAAATGTCATTTTTCAGGTCTGTGCAAACTAACTCTCCGTCTCAGCTTTGTCCTGCAGGTCAGCACAAGGTGTCCCAGACACACAGCCCCCGTCTCCAGCACCCCAGTAACCTCCATTTGGGGGCTGAACAGCCGAGGATAAATCTCTGCTTGCAGCCAGGCTGCTGGTTAGAATGTAAATGTCTAAACCTTGGAGAAGTGACCTCTGTTAAGTGGTTTAATGCAGTCTGTTGCCAGGAGCTCATGAATTCTGTATTACAGCAAGTAGTTCCATGAGATTGCAACTATCTTACTAATAAAACAGCCTCAACATATTTATCACAATAACTCAGACACAGAGAAAGTATAAATATCTTTGATATGGGAAGTGAACTGGCTGCCTGTAGGCATCCACTTTGCTTTATTGATTTAACCCTTCACAGGTGCCTGTCAGGGTCTGGTGCAAACCTGGTGCAGAGAAACAGCTTTAAAAGGATTAAACAATGATATTCTGTGTCTGCAGAACTTAGTTCACTATGTTCAAAATGTTTTACAGGTGCTACCAGCAGACCTACAGGTTGGATATGAGAAGCCTTGCTTCATCCACTGCTGAAATGCAGCTGTTTGTGAATTTGGGGTACAGCAAACTCAATTTCTTGCACTTGCAGTATACTGAGGAGATGGAGGTAAGGAGAAAACTGTGTCCAGCTGAGGCACTGTGAATAATATCAGGGAGGCAGGATGCTGATGGTGTTGTTTGGTTCAGGCCACCAGGCACAGCACAGTGGGATAAGCCATGCTTTCCAAGCGTGGGATCCTGCTGGCCAGAAGATCTCAGATGTGTTGTAACTGTTTTAAGGTGCCAAAGGGGGAGAATAATGCCCAGAAGAACACATTCCTGAAAGTTTTCAAGGCCAGATTGGACAGGGCTTGGAGAGAGCTGTTCTAGTGGAAGGTGAATGAACCTTAAGATCTGTCCAACCCAAACCATCCTGTGACTCAGTGACTGTGACCTCCTGAGAGTGCAGTACTGTGTGGCAGGTCTGCATGGATGTGTTACCAAAGAATTGTTACCAGTGACCTGTGTTTTCAATCCCCCCCCCCCACTGCTGTCCACATATCAAGCCCTTTTTTGGTTGTTTTGCAGGGTCACAGAGCCAGTGGACACTCGCTGAGCACAACCACTGTCACTGCCCCTCAGATCATACCAGGGGCAGGTGGTGCTTGCTACCAACCCTAACCCTGCCTAACTTATTATCTGATGTGATCAGAGACCTTGGTGGCACTGCATGGATTTTAAAGCACGTGGATATGGTCAGGAAGAGCTGATTTCTCCATTCCTAAGGGATTTAGGACTCAAAGGTTATTATGGACTAGCTAAAATCTCTTATGTGTGATCAAGTCTATGTGATAAAGATAGTCATGTTCTGGAGTGATAAAAGCCTAATTTCACGGGCCATCCACACTGATTTTCTTGAGGTAGATAATGTTCATACCAGACACATCTCCCCATCTTTTTTTTTTTTTTTTTTTTTTTTTTTTTTTTTTTTTTTTTTTTTTTTTTTTTTTTTTTTTTTTTTTTTTTTTTTTTTTTTTTTTTTTTTTTTTTTTTTTTTTTTTTTTTTTTTTTTTTTTTTTTTTTTTTTTTTTTTTTTTTTTTTTTTTTTTTTTTTTTTTTTGGTTAAGATCTCCTGTTACTTCTTTTCAAAATTAAGCAAAATGTTGGAGTTGCTGAGGAAGTAGCACTTTTTTTTTATGGTCATTTTACCCCAATAAAAGGTCTTCCAATATTTCAAGCACTGGCAAACTTTGTAGAGAAGAAAAAACGGTTTTTGAGTTTCTTTTCCTTTGAAATATGGACTGGATAAAGAGAAGAGAAGGTCAGTGCTGCAGCAGCTGAGACAGCAGGGGAGGAGAAAAATGTCAGGGCTGCTTTGTATTGTTTTTATGATACTACTTAGACCCAATAAAATGTGTCAATTTTAGGTATAAACAACTTGAGAAAAAAATGTGATAACATTATTGCAATGTGGGCTGTCCTGCTGAGCCACATTTCTCCCCTCAGGTTCACTGTGTGGTGGGTGCACAGACCCTCCCTCCACTTAGGGGGAATCATTCCCTGAGTGTCTGTTGTGCTCCATGCATGGATTTAACTCTTCTGTGTTCATTTGTAGTGGGAGAATGTTTTCAGCTGTGAAATTCCTGTGAAATTGAGATTTCACTGCATGTTGAACTTCACGCCCCCTGAATAACCAGGGTTCCTGTTCCACTGGTGCTCTTCAGGCAGGTGGATCTTCAGCTGGAGTCTGTGCTCAGCATGTTTGGGGCACCAATCCTGTGGCACACGAGGCACTTCACTACTTCTGAAAAATGTGAGCAGCCTTCTTTGCTACTTCCTCTCTGCCCACTGAGCGTGGAGGGATCATAGAATCACAGAATAGTTAGAATTGGAGGGGACCTTAAAGATGATCTCATTCCATCCCCCTGCCATGGGCAGGGACATCTTCCACTAGACCAGATTGCTCAGAGCCCCGTTCAACCTGGCCTTGCTTCAAAGCAAGCAATAAAACCTCTCTTTATCCTCCTGTCATTCACATGTGAGCAAAGCCTGCTGACAGGGAAATGCCTCCCAAAATCAGACCAAAAATCTCTGATTTCAGAATGACTTCTATTAATCTTTGCCATCTCTGGCTTAGAGGCTTCAAGCTCCCTGTGGGCTTTGCTGCACAGTGGTCACTGCAGTGTTGCCCCAGAGTGATGCCATCAAGGACCTACAGAGATAAGAGGAAGATGAAATCTCTCTCCTTTTCCTGTTTTTCAACAGCCTGCCCACAGGTGTGCGTTTGCTCTGCCACCCTTTTCAAGGCAAATGTTGGCTCAGGACACTGCAGCCACATTACAAAGGGAAAGTGCTTCCTGATAGAGATGGAACTGTAATTAAAATGCCTGGTAGGGGATCCCAAATCCACCTGACCTCGCCACAACCTTGTCCCTGCAAGTGGAAACTTCTGAGTCCCAGAACTTGTCTCTCCCTTGTCTATATTTTAATTTTTTTTTCCCAAGGCCCTTAGTCTGATGAAACCTCAATTATCTTAAACTCAAAGCTAGGCAAACTGAGACATCTGTTTGAGGACACGACTGCTATTGCCCATTTAGATCAGACACTTTCTCTCTAATCTTTTCAAATTTTTCTAACATGCACTTTATTTTTTAATGTCCAACTTTTTTTTTTTTTTTTCCCCTTCCCTGGAGCTGCAATCTTCTACACCACTCACAACAAAAATCCTTTTACTGACTCTAGTCCATGCTGTTTTCCCAGCTCAGGGACATCTGCAAATATAAGCAGTCCCACTGCAGACTGATCTCTCTTTGCATAAATACAGTGGTTATGGAAAGGTGTTCATTCCATTTCCCACAACCTGTCATGTTGACTTTATAATGAACTGGTTACTCAGCTCTAGAAGGCAGATGGAAACCTCTTCTGACAGCCCCTGTCAAAGGAATAGGCAGGAAGAAGGAGAAAAGAATTGCTGGATATGAACTCCTGGTACTTACATGAGCAGTGGCAGAAACTGAGGAAAGATGTAGGTTTTGAACAGGATTTAAAGGCTTGATCAATCACAACAATGATGGAAGTGCTGCCATCAAATAATAATAAAAAGATCTATAACTGGTTTTGTACCGGGAGTTATTTTCTTCCCTGGCAAAAGCAATGCAGAGGTGGTGTTTTGGAAGCAGAATGAAGAAGCAGGTAATCAGTCTATTTACATACTCCAGGCCAAAGGGAACACAAAAAACCCGAGGAAACGGCAGAAATGAGCGTTGGTAAAACTGATCTAATCTCTGGTGTTATTAGTTGCACAAGCCAGGCTGTGTGATGGATATACATATATATTGCTTTTCTCCTCTTTCAGCCATGGCCTCATATAACATCTGTCATCCTGCTCGTCCCCAGTGACAGACAGCCCTGCTGAGCATTCCCTGCAGACTCCACTCATCAGGATGGTCTTTTCCAAGCCTCATCAGGATGTTTTTCTCCGTGAACAGGGCATGGTGGTCACAGGGAGCTGTGCTGGCAGGAAGGGGCAGCTGCTCAGCCCTGGCACAGCCCGAATGTGATGGTGTTTTGCTGGAGCAGAACGTGCTCTCTGTGCATGATTATAAAAGTAAGAGGTGGTAGAGCATCACCCAAGACTTTTAGCTTGGTTTCCTAGGGAATTGAGATGTCCATGAGAGTCCAGACCCCACGTAACAGCCTTCAAATCTGTTGACTTGGGTCAAGCAAACTCGACAAATGGGTCAAGGTCTCAAAAAATTTAAATTCCTGTGCATTTCATGAAAACAGACTGATGGAGGAGAGGAGGAGCTCTAATAATTACCCCAGGCTGCACTGTTAGCTCAGCTCTTATCAGGCATCAAAAATTTTAAAGGGGTGTTGAGTCCTGAGACATAAATCCTTCAATTACCCAGCTTCCTTGGTTCTGCTGCTCAGGGAGCTGCTTCTTTAATCTGGCATTGTTTCTACAGTTTAAAACCCTTAGGAGAGCTTCCAGGCAGTTTCATTCATGCTGAACGCACTTTCTTTCTCCCCCCTGATGATATCGTTAGAGCCGAAATCCCTTGAAAATAAAAACTAAAAAGATGATGACATTTGATGCGATAAATCCTAATGTTAAGTGGCAGAGGCAGCCGCAGCCCTCCTGATGACAATCAGCAACCTCAAACCGAGCTGACGACCAGCATTAAGAAGTACAACAGCCAGATGACTGTCTTTTGTAATTTGGTTGAGGGCCACAAAGAGGAGGAATCCAAGCAGGGGTGGGTGGGAGCATCTCTTGCCCTGCTCAGGCAAAGCTGCTGCTTTGTTGTGGTGGTTCCAGGACCTCTCTTCATTTGGCACAAGGTCAAGGTCAAAGATCAGCACGTACTCAGATGCCTCTGGATAACGTGATGAAGGCAGCGCGGCATCTACAGCCACATCCCGCCAAGGTTCCTACAGCCAGCGTCATCCTCCCTGCCTTTGACTTTCCAAGTGAATAATCAATAACTGTTTATAGCTGAAGGCAGCCTTGAAATCCACATCTAGACCCAGAGGATGACACTTCACCCTTTTCCCACCACGCCAGTTAGTTACACATGCAAAATCGATTGCCAGCATGTGATGTCGGGATTTATTGTTGTAGAAGTGTAAGGGCAAGAGGGTTCAACTGCAGCTGACGGAAGACCACACAGGAGGATTTTTGTCAGCTGATAAGCAGGACCATGGATGAAGGAATCCTATCCCTAAGTCTGGCTCCCACAGGGGTGCCCTCTGAGCCTACAACAGCTGGTTTTGTCTTGTCCTTGGCTGCACTGGAGTGACGTGGGTTTTTGTGCTCCTGCTGCTTCACAGTCCTTTGCATGTAGCACTAAGGCCTGTGTTGGGCAGTGAGGTGAGGAGAGGCAGAAAACCCCCTAGGAAATCCTGTGCTCCATGTTACTGATCTGCTCCATGTAGTATTTCCCTGTGGATTCAAGAGAGCCCTCTTGCAGTGGGGATGGGGGGAATCCTGAGAAGGCACTGGAGGACTGGAAGTATCTTGTATCAACACCAGTGATTGCTACAATGGACAGTAACATGGGTGAGCTCAACATTTATCCCGTGTTTCCACCAGCCATGTTAAGTTAATTAGCTCCAGAATGCTGAAGGAAAGGGATTTTGGGCACAAACAGGGATGTAAACTTGTCCTGGGATGCATATCTACCCTGGCAGGATGTGGGCTGCTCCTTCCAGGGGGTGGAGGTTGACTCAATACCTGGAATGGATGGTTGGGGTTACTGTGCTTGTCCCAGGGAAAGGGGCTGAGACGGGGACAGGATGGAGGCAAAGTGGGCATTGGGTCCTGATGGGACATGGTGAAACTCTGTCTACTTTGACATGCACCTCCTTACACATCAAACAATGAGACAGCAAAGGAAAGATGTGCTTGGAATAAATATAGCACTGATCCTAGGAGTGCTTCAAAGGAGCCCGAAGCTGGGTGCCTGAATCCTATAAATAAATCAGGCTTGAACACCCAGCTGCTCCTAAGATGCCTTTTGAAAGTACAAGCCAAAAGCCAACACCCCCTTGGAGAAAGTCAGAGGAGGATTGGAGGGGGCAGCTGAAGGAAGTGAGCTGGGGGAAGAAGGACTCTCACTTCTTTGTAAGGAAAAAGCATCTGCCAGCACATTAATCCAGGCTGATCAGTTCTTCTGGGCTGAGAGGGAGCAGTTTCTGGTGTGCAAAGCTGGTGTGTACAGACAAGAGTGCTTTCAAATATTTTTTAAAGAGCCCTGAAGAGAAATGTGATTTTTCTGTGAAACTCCTGAGAGTTTTTAAGCACGGATTTGTTTGGGTAAATTGTGAGTGAGTGCCCTCCCGTGAGCACACGGGAATGGCTGTTTAATTGGCCTACACCTGGTGTTGATTATGATGCTTCTGTTTTTTTTACTTCCTAACTCCCTTCACTGTATCTCATTTTGATCAGCTTTGCTGCTGCACCCCACAGCTTGGGTTTGCCATGCCCAGTGCAAAGCATAAAGAGTGCTGGAAAAATTATGTGCAAGTCTCCATACCTTGATGTAATTAAGTGCAAAAAAGCAAAGGGTGAGCTGTTCATCCCAGTTGGGAAGTTTTAATTTGGCTCTCAGAGGGGCAGAGGAGTTGGCTGCATCTAAGGCTGTATTTTCTAACCACTTCCCTCCACACACTGTTGGATGCACAACAATATTGAAGTGAAAACAAACCCTGTCCCTCATTGCTGACCATGACTGGTGACTGTGGTGGGCAAAGGCCTGGCACAGCTGCTGGACTAAGGCCTCAAGTCTGAACCTTAATTACCTCACAGGCAGCTAATTGGGCCTTGATGTACCTCAGCCACACTGGGTGAGTCCCAAGGCACGGTCTGGACCGGTTGTATTGGTATAAATGCAGACAGTGCTTATTCGTTTATTTATTTATTTCAATCAGAACTCTGGGTGCTCACTTGAGAATCAAAACGCATCCCATGCCTAAAATGGGAAGATCAAATTCCAGATCCATATTTCTGGGGCCCCCAACTGTCTCTGTGTCCACAGAGGCAGAAAGAATAGACTTACTGACATCGCCTGGGTGTGAACACAAAGAAGAGGAAAGAAACACCAGCAGCTTCTTCAAATTGTAATTTTTTTTTTTCCTCCAGAGCTAAAATAATCTGGCTTTGAATTTGAATAGAAACTGAAAAGCAGGAGAATTTGGGAAGGGGTGGTGCTCATGCAAGGCATTAGCTGTTAAATTATAGCCTTGCTATGAAAAGCAGTTGTGTCTGTGCAAACGTGTGGAGAGAGGCTACAGTGGGGAGGTGTGGGCAGGAAAATATATTTGATTTAATGCACAGATTTTTTTCTCAGTCCTTTAGAGACAACTTTTGGTGCAAGAAAACAAGAAATTTTCAAGGGCTGGATTCTGCATAATAAACAAACAAAAGCCCCCAACCCCACACCAGAGCTCTGAGCAGGTACCCGAATACCCATCTCAGGGGCTGCTTTGTTATTTTGATATCTGAAGCCTTGCTTTCCACAGAGCTCCAATCTTTATTAAAAAGATGAAACATCTGGAAGTGTGTGTGTGTTTGTGCTTATGGAGAGATCCTCTGCACCAAGCCTATGTCTCCTCTGAGCTCGTTAACCGGCTGCAGATTCTAAATTAGGGTTGTGAGTGGAGCTGAGAAGTGGGGAAGAACCCACCTGGAGAGAAAGACTATTTATTTTTCTTAAAGCCCTCAAAGTTTACTCAGCTGGTGAAACAACAAACCTCATTTCTTGGGTGGAAATGTTAAAAGGAGAGAGAGGAACAGAAGAAAAAAAAATGAGGGGAGGAAAGTAGGGAAGCAAAGAGGAGGGAAGGAAAGAAAGGATGAAGGATTGGCTCAGTTCACTTTGCTGCTTGTTAGATAGCACATGGAGTGGAAGAAAGGGGCCTCATATTAGTCAAACTCAGCCCTGTGCCCCAGAAGCATCTCTTCAGCGTCCCAGCATGGGTCACTCATTCCTCACAGCCCCCTGTCTGCACACACAGTGGATTTGGGGACCCTAATTCCAAGCCCACAGCTGGGACTCAGCCTCTCAAAGTGAAACTTGCCATGATGTGAGACAGAAATACTGTGGACACAGGACTTTGGTGGACCTGTCACCTCATCAGACGAAACCACCAGTCCAACAGCTCAGAGAGCAGACAGCAGCTCTGTGGTCCCCTCCTATGTCCCTTCTCACTCTCCTGATCCTCCTGACCCCGTGCAGATGGAAACTCTGATGCTTATTACGCCAAGCATTAAGTTTTGCTTTTGTTGTGACTATTTCCTTTTGCCTTATTCATTTTTGTTTAGGACTGAGAATAGGTTTTGTTCCAGCCTAGTAATAGCCTGCAGCCACGAGCCAGGGAGCTGAGATTTTACAAAGATAAAAAAAAAAACCAAAAACAGAGCAGAAGAAAATATGTGAAAAATTGCAATGACAAGGTTTCTGCTGGTAGCTTGTGATACAGAGAAATGAAGTCCCAGGCCAACATGCTTTGGCAGCTGAGAAATGCTACTGCTGGCATGGTCTATCTGGCAGACAGGCAGGCAGAGGGGATGAGTTGGTGGGGGAATCGGGTTTGGAAAACACTTGCAGGAGGCTATACAATAGAAGAAAATCTAAAATTTGAAGCAAACACTGATGTGAACCTCCTGTGTAGCATAGCTGTGGGTCTTATACAGAGTTTTCTCTTCCTTTTTAACCTGGAGAGCCCTACAAACACAAATAGGGGAGATTGTTTTCATCTAGCCTGGAAAATACACAGGTCCCAAGGTGTTTGACTTAGAAAGCTCAGGGGCAGTGGAGAGTGCAGAACATGTTGATATACCTGTTTAAGTGAATTTGCAGGACCTGTAAGCTAGGCACAGAATTCCTCAGTGGAGTTCAGCCTGCACAGCCTGTTCTGGTGTGGGCTGGGCTCTGCTATGTCGAGCTCACAGGAGCATCTGTGTGTTTTGAAAACTTGTCTTCGCACATCTCAGAGAAGTGCAATGCTCTGCCAGGCTCCAGCAAACTGAAGGTCAGAGAAGTTCCCTGCGGACAACAGTGATAAAATCCGGCTCTCACAGACAGGCAGTACCGGGCAAGATTGGGCTGGGGGATTAAAAGCTCATTTCTGTTCCATCTCTTTTGGCAATCCCATTTCCCAGCTCACAAATCGCCTTTGTTCCCTGCTTGTCCCTGGCATGTGGCGTTACCCGCACCCAGATCCCACTGGCAGCCTCTGTCCCGCTCCCACGTTTAGTCCTACCATCCTGGAGAGGGATTTATCCCCACTTTGAGATGTGTAGAAGAAGCAGGTGGATCACAGCTCATTTTGGGTGCACAAAGGGCTGGTGAAAGGTGGGTGATCAACACGATACTGCATTGAGATGTACTCCATCCCAGGGCAGAGCATTTCCCCTCTGGCTGTATGGAGGTGGAACCGCTGCCTCTGGAATTTTCATGGAGGTGATCAGACAGAAGAATCAGAACAAGGGTTATTGATGCAAAAAAAAAAAAAAAAAAAGGAAAAGGCAAGTGATTTTAAGCTGCCCCATAAACATCTGTCTCCTGGAAGCTTGTCTTATAAATGGCCTAGGCTAGATCTGACTCTGTGGCCAAGCCAAAGGAGCCTCAGCCCATTATCAAACCACTGAGCTCACAGGTCTTGATATGCAGCAAATCCCCAGTGGTGATTAGCCCCAGCCTCTCTGTATTTCTCCTGTCCACGAGAACTAACCACATATCTGCCTCCTCCTGGGTTGTGCGTGGTGTATTTTGGGCACCAGGAGCTATTTGTGAAGAGCAGTGGCTCTGTGTGTCTATAATAAACACGCTGCCACGTTGATGATTTATTGAAGTCCCACCAGCACCCAATTATGTAAATCCGATTATCTGTTGAGGAGGCTTTGCTGAAACAGCTTGTAGTTGTAACACTTTATATTATTTTTTTTTTTCTGGAAATGGGAAAATTTAGTTGAAAGCAACATTTTAGTCTTAAGCATCAGACTCCCAGAGCCGAATACAGGCAGCTCAGTTGCACGTGGCTCTGGAGGGTGGGTTTGTATTCTTTAGCAATAATACCTTTATCTCTTTTCCTTCACACACAGTCCGAGGCTGGTGGGGGGCTGTTGATTCATACCTTGATGGGGTGGCACGTCTGAATGAATGCAGGTGGGAATAACAGACCCACTGTTGACAACAGACTCTGTCAGCAGTCCTGGGGTGATTCCTTGGCACAGATGACTTGCTCTGCTGCTGTTACAAGGATTTTGCAATATTGACAGAGAGTAAACTTATGTATTGCCACAGGTAAACTTATGGGGACCTTCAGTCCTGCTGCTGGCTCACAGTGGGGGCTGGATGTGCTGAGCTGCTTATTGGGGAACAAAGCAGTAAAGCCAAACAGCACAGAAATGGTTTTAATTACAAAATAATAATCATGACAACAACCTGTTTAGGGAAAAATTAAAGTCCTTCTGCTGCAAAATTCCTAGCTTCAGGAAATGCCATAGGAATGTGCAGATGTGGAGCTAAAGACTGGCTTTCTTCAGGAGCACATACAGGAACAAGGCACCCACACACCTCTGAAAGCATGTGGGATCTTCTCCCCATCCTTAACAAACTGGAGATGGAAGTGCGAGCTCATCTCCCCACTTCTCACCTGCACAGCTGCTCAGAAGATCCCAGCCAAGCTCCTGTGTTTGCTCCTTTGTGCTCCCACCTCAAGTAGGACCTCTCTCCCAGACTTTGCCAGAGGCAGATTTTGACTAAAGGAGGTGGCACCTGCACCTTGGAGAGCCCTGCAGGAATGTGCAGAGGCAGGAACCTGTGCCTATGCCCCCCTCTCCCCTCGAAATAAGAAACACCTTCTGCAAGTAACGGCCTGAGGTTTGAGGCAAAGGTCCTTTCCTGGAAGTGACATGTCCTGAATACTCCATGACATGTGTCAACATCCCACAGGGATACAGTGATGCTCTCCAAGCCCTGCTGGAGGTTGGGCTCGCCTGCTGCCGGCAGCGGGGAGGCAAACGGGTGGGAGGGAGCCACGTGGACAGACCCCCCCAGGAGGCTCGTTTTTTGGAGGAGGATAGATGCAGCCTACACTGGATGACTGGATGCCTGGATTTCCTGAGTTTACACTCTCAGGAGACAGCCTTGCTGCCACGCAGGCAGGTGTGCACGTGAGATAAGGCTCGCAGCCAATTTTACATACAAGGGCTTTATTTTATTTGACTTTTCTAAAGCAGAGGGAAGGTGTTAGACATTCTCACTGTTCCTGCTAGCTGCTTCTCAAGAAACCTGTGAGCCATGCTGACAGCCAACTCTCAGCACCCCTGTGAGCCCACCAGCACATTTTGGAGTCCCCGGTGCTCCAGGCAAAAGGCTCTTTGGTTGGGTTAACCCAGCTGAGCTGGGTCAGCCCTGCTACCACCCAGGGCTGCACTGAGCCATAATCACTGTTATTATGCTAATTCTGGGAACATGGCACGCAGCCCTTTCCTCCCCCTCCCCATTTCCCCTTCTGTGTGGATTTACATCCCGTGTGAGCAGCGAAAACAGAAAGAATTTATTGTTTGTGAACTCTAAGAGCAGATGTTTGAGCCAAAGCCGGGGAAAAAAAGGAGGATCAATTAACAAGTAGCTACGGGACAAAGACAACAGCAGACAGAGGGAACCTGAAGTAACTCAGCTTGTTCCAGAAAGGCTGAGTTGTTCCAGCCCGCTCCACACACCGCAGGGATGTACTCCCCATTCCTGCGTAATTAGAGTCCTGTTCCTTCATCCCTCTCTCCCGAGCGCGGCAGAAACGGAGGGAGGAGCAGCTCATTTCAAAGTGCCGGGGGACGGGGAGAGAGAGAGAGATGCATCTTGCTGCCAGCAGCCCCATCTCATCAATTTAATCAAGAACACACCCGAGCGGGCTCCCACTGCGGTGCCTGCACAGGGAGCGATGGGGAGGGGTGAGGAATAACCCTGGGAGACCTGCCAGCCACCCTGCCAGCGTGTCCTGCTCCTGCCTGTCTCAGGGAAGGGTTTTCTGTGGATGCTGCTGACAGCAGGAGCTGGACTTGGCTTCCTCAGCTCTCCTCTGCTCCTTACCCTGGGATAAATCTTTCGGTCTGTCGAGTCCCACTCACCTGGTCGTGCCTGCTCCGGGATAAGCCCTGCTGCTCCTCCCTAGCTGGGCTGATCCCTGTCAGGGCCATTTAAACTCGGCTTTGGGACCTGAGCTGATCACGATTTTTCAGGGTATTTTAAAAGATAATAAGAAACGCAGCCTTTTTATTACAAATATTATAGAAGTGTGTTTTTCATTAAAAACAAGTGTTTTATAAAAAATATTCAGTCTCTCCCCAAAAGCTTGAAATTGTAAACATCTTCCAAATGCATCCTGACATGTTTGGTTTATTAACACCTGTGTTTGCAGTAAATGTTTTCATTAAAACATTTCACCATAAGTTTCAGAGGGGGGAAAAAAAAAGAAAAGAAAAAATGAGCTTATTTTTAACCTTTCAGGATGAAAACAGTTTGGAACTGTTGTGTGAAATTAATTTCAGGATTTTTAATCAGCTTTAACCAGGTGGAGGAGGGAAGAGAAACAACTAAGGGACACCAGAAAATGGCAATACAATTGTCAGCCTGGATCAGACTGTGACTGTGGCTACCAGCCTGTGGCTGTGGCTAATGCCAGCTGCTTCTAAAGAAAATATGAGCACAACAAAGCAAACAGATGCAGGATAATCCATCTCCCCCTCCCTCCCACTTATTCTCTGATTCATACTGTTTTCTAGGAGATCTGTGTGAAGGCTCTTCCAAGGGTTTGTAGCATTTACTACTCTAATTCTGGGCATTCTCCTTATCCAAGTGAATGGCCACTTCCCAGGCAAACTTCTTAAATTCTTATTCTCAGAGGTTTCCCCTGACAAGAAAGAAATAGCCCCTTTCATCAGTTTTGAATTTTCTTCCTCTTCATATCCCATCCACTGCCTCTTTGTTCTCCTGGAGAGCAGAGCTCCCAGCCCACCCACTCCAGCCTGTCCATCATTTCAAACAATCTTCCCATATTCCTTTTGCATTTGTCCCTGTGTGGAACAGTGTTTTCTCCACGTGGGGATTTCCTCAGATTCCTTTAAGGAACTCCAGGTTTGCAGTGTCCTTCCTCAGCTGTACTCCACACAGAGCTCCAGAGTTTGCCTCATCAGTTCAATTCATGGGATTCGGAAGGGTTTATCCATGAATGTCTACGGAAATGCTTCTTCATCATCCTCCAGGACTTTGTTTCCAAAATTCGGTACAAATTTTCATGAGTGATGTGATTGTCAGCAAAGACTCAGCTTGACATTCACACCCTGCAGGTCAATACCCAAAAGAGACGTTCTGGCTCTTCACGAGACAGACCATGAGACAAACACCATGAAGAGTCCATAGGGCTTTTGAGTGACAGAAGAACACCTCGGTCCAGTTTCTGCTGAACAAATGTGAAACAGCAGTACTTTCACCAGGTGGAAGGGTCCCTTGCAGTGCTGTTTACTCCACCAGCACTCTCCAGGCTGCTGAGGGCCAGAAGTGAAGGAGTGAAAGATATAAGGAAGATCAAAGTGTGTGGAACAGATTAATGACAGTTTTGAATAAGAAGGAGCTTTAAAGAACACAGTAAATGTTGGGGAGTGTGTGGAGGGAGTTCTAACAGAGATAAAGCAGGCCCTTTAATAAACCAGAAAAAGAATAAAATCAATGATGGCTGAGTTACAAATAACACAGCAGCCACTGAACTCTTTTCAAACTACCCCTTCACAGAAAAACATAAAAAAACTGGGACAAACAATTAGGAAGCAAGGAAAACCTTGTCAATAGAGCTGTTGATAAGGAACAGATAAAACAGACACTCAAACTGAATAGAGTGGAATTCCTTTTTACTGATCACTCCTCCCAGTGCTCATCCAGCTCTCAGGATCAAACCTTCCTTTCAGAAGCCAGCTCCCATTTGTGTTGATATGTTTGCATCTTGCTTAGACTGCTCAGTGGGGCTTTTGGTCAGGAGGATTAGGCTGAAAAGTTATTTCTCTGATTTTCTTTGATGTTTTCAACAGTGGAAAAACCCTTGTGCTCTTGAGGGTCCGTAAATCTCTGAGCCAGTTTAATGAAGTATTGGCTCGAGCCATTTATGATTTCGCTTATCTATCTTGGCATTAAAATGCCCTGCAGAACTCACCTCGTTCTCCCAAGATGCAGATTCTGGTTTTACACATATGCCTGATTTGGAAAGCTTACAGTTTCATGGGTCTCACGTGGGAAGAATTCAGTGTGAATAATCATCACCCACTGAAGTCAATGGGGAGGTTTGCACCGAAGGTAATGGCAGGTAGTTTAGCCTTTGCAGAATCAACTCTTAAATATTTATAACAGAGTTCACCCATTATGGGCTCAACAGAGCATCAGGGTGAGCTTGTGCCTTAAAGGACATGTGGTTTATTGACTTTACTAAAACATGGAAAATCACTAAAATGTTATCAGGGAAACTGGGAAACTTTTTTCTTTTGGCTGGATGGTTTGTAACTTTTTCTCTTCTGACTTTAAACTGTGAGATCAAAATAACATCACATGGGTGGTGCTGTCCTTAAAAAGAGAAAACGAGAGAGAGTGGCAATTCCTTCTGAGTAATTTCTGTTCCCATGGATGGGCAGGGAAACTACCTGAGTCTCAACTCTCCCCCGGCCTCATATGCAGGGAAATGATCTCCCGTCGGATATTTCGGTGTGCAAAGCAGCACTTGGTTGCTCAGGAGGGAGGTCCAAGCAACGTGAGGTCAGGGGTAAGACCTGCTGAACACGGACATGGGAGGAGACAGCAGATATTTAGGTTTCTGTGAGATGAACCTCCCAGGTAATTCTCCAAAGGATGATGAGTATTGATGGCGATGGAAAGTTGCCAGGCAGCAGAGGAAGGGTGAGAACTCCGTGGCACAGCAAGCAGGGTTGGAAACACTGCCCAGCAGAATGCCAAGAGATCAATATTAGCACCGTTTTTACTCCACATCAATCTAAATGAATGGGGGAAAGGTGTAAATAAGGTGTTAATTCCGGTTGCAGATTATACTCCAGGGGAGTGATTGCAAACACTGCAGACAATGAAATAACCCAAATGTACTCGAGTGCTCAAAAATAGGGGTTAATGAGCAGCTGAAAGCTTCCGTGTTCAGATGGGTTTTCCTTCTGTAACCCGTTTTTCTTTCACTTACGCTGGTGTGAATCACGAGAAGTGAATTGAGTTGTGTTCTGTACAACTAACAGGCTTGCCACAGACCTATTAAATTCAACATGATAATTAAGTTACTTATCATTAATTTTTGGACTGGGTTTAAATGAATGAAGATTGAAGACAGTGCACTGTATCTAGGGAGGAATAATCTGAAACAGAGGAAGAAGACCCAATTCAAGCTTCTGCCTGTTCTATTCCTGCTACAGAATTGTACTCAAATAAAGGCAAGCACAGACAGTAGAGCTGTGGGTGGTTTTGAACAATGAATCATAAACAAGGATGAAAAAATCATAAAACAAGAGTACCCACTCCCTCCTTCTTCCCTTCTGGTGGATGTAGGCCATACCATAATCAGATTTTCACCTAAAAAATATTTCTTAGAATGTGTATTAAATACTTCGTTGTTTATTAACAGCGAGGAAATTCAACAATAAATAGTGCCTGCGATCTGTTAGCAATATTTATCCACTTTGTTCCAACACAGTATATCTGAGAGATATTTCACAGTCCTCTTTATAATGGTGATGCTGGAGATATAAACTGAGTTAATAGAAAAAAATGCATAATAGCAATACAAAAAGGGCTGATTATTAATAAAACACTGTCAGATTAACTAACAGTAAAGTAAAGCCTATCTAGTAAGTGCTTGAGAGATAATTCTTCATTCCAAAGTGGTATTTTAAAGTTATGCACTAATAAAAAATTGCTTTAAACTTTCTGTGAGATTAAAACTGAATTATTTTTTTTTTTTTTACATTGTGAGTAAAAAATTCAAGTTAAAAGTAAGCACTAAATAATAGACAGCAGCGTTGAAATCACATTATGGGCAGATCACATTTCAAAGCCAGGGCGCTTTTCATGTTTTCAAGTGGCAAACGGCATCTGATATCTCAGCGTTTCCCTCACTGGCTAAACAGCTTTTCGCTGATGTGCTGAAAATTTTAAGTGCTAGCTGGGGTCTGTTCTACAGCCCAGTGAGGGCAAGGGGGGAGTTGTCACAGGGATATGAATTGACTTCAAACCCACATCAAACTGTATGTGGGTGCAGTTGGACAAACATCAAGCCTGTTGCAAACAGTGCCTCAGAATACAAGTCCACGGAGCTGATCTGGTCTCCTGGCCAAGCTGTTCTACTTTCTTCACAGAAAAAACCAACCCAGGACTCCTTGGTGTGATGTAGGAATAGGTGTCAGACAGAAGGAATCCTGAGGGGGGTGTTAAAAGCAATGGCTCATGAAGTGGGCGGTGGGAAGAAATTCGAGCCCCTGCAGTTCAGGACGCACGGAGTCCCCAAATCAAACCCTTCAAACTCACACTAATATTATGAAGCATACACGTGGAGAAATTCTGGCTATGCCTGTGAATTCAGGTGTGCCTGCACAGGTAACTACAGCTGTGCTACACAGGAAAATTGCAGCTTGTACATACATTGCCCCTCAGTGAAATAACAAAGAGAAACCCCATGCAGGAATCTGGGCAGGGAAAAACGCAAAGCAGATCCTTGTTCTGGTCTGCAACCAGAAGTTACAGTAATACAAATAATAATATTAAAGAATGAAGAGAATAATTTGTGAGCCAAAGGTTTGGGACAGTTGAAATAACTGTAATAAATCATTCTGGGCTATAACTGAATGAAGAAAACCTGAAGACAACTATTGGCAAACACTTTCCACGGGGAGCATTTTTCTGCATGAAAGAGCTGATGGGAGAAAACCTGAATCTGGTAGATGACACCAGTGAAAGTAGAGGATGTGATACTGGAGGCAATTTCCCTGCCACAGCCAGGGGATGACCACAGGAGTATTGATCCAGGACAAAAGAGGAGGAAACTTGCCTTTTTCAGATTCCCACCCGGGACTATTTTGCAAGGCTGCTGCAAAATTTGAAATAAATTTCTTGGTACCAGCAGCAAAGCTGCAGGGTTTTTTCCCACAGAAGCTGTCAGTGCTCCTGACTGGTTTCTGCTTCTTAGAGTTTGCAGAGTAAAAACTCCCCCTCCAAATCGAGAGACTCTCTCTTCCTACTCCCATCAAGACCAACCACCAGAACCCCACAGTGTTTATAGGCTCTGATTGATCTTTTTAATTTGGAGAAGTGTGTAATTTTCAAAGGGATTTATTTAGTTCCCTTGTGCTTAGGGACATTCCTGGTTGACAAAGAACCTCAGAAAGCCTATTTTTACTTTAAGGAATGCTTTTAATATGGATGGACATCTCCTGCCACAGGTTCAACCCTTTTTCTTAAAATCACACATCAGACATTTATATCCTACATTCCCTCTCAAAACATGGTCCTGTTGCCACACAAGCATCCAAACCTGGGACAAATATTGTCACCAGACCCTGTGGCAATGGACATATCCTGTCCTTTGCCCTGTGGCAGTAGAATGGGTTCATTGTCCTCTCTCTAAATAAGAAAATTTTACAGACCCTGTCTGCCTTCATCACAATTATTCCCCTTGGCAGTTACAGGAAAAAAACTCTTCAATACAACTTGTTTTGGAAAATTCTTCAGGCACAGATCCAGAAGGTTCAATAACAATGGACTGCAAGAGTTGGAGTCAGAGGAAAAATAAAACAGCTGGGTAGAGAGATGATGGTGGGAGTGGAGAGAGGAGTCTCTGCTTTGCCCAGTATTCTGTATTTCTTGATCTGGAGTTCCAGCAAGCAGGTATTAATAATAAATAAAAAGAATTGTGAGGGTTATCAACACTGACCCTTTCCCTCTTTCAAGTAGATTTTGAGTTCTTTTTATTGATTATACACAAACTTCATCACATACAGACCAGTCTGTGCTGCCTTTCAAGGAAGTCTGTGGCTTGAGCAACCCAGGCCAGAAATTGCTCATTTCCCTCCATACTCCATTGTCATTTCTAAGAAATAATAAAAAAACCCACCTCCAACATTTGGAATTCTGGGAAAAATGGTACAAAAAACCCATGTTTTTGTCTTTTCAATTTGCTGGTTCACTACAGGGTTTTTGATCTCACTTTAACCTGAGGTGCATCATGTGGAACAGCATTTTATGGTGCTGTTCCTGCAACAAACAAGCCAATCATCTTTGTGCCTGGCTCAGGGACCTGGCCAGGAGACTTCAACTACAGAACTAATGGTTAATAAGCAGATTATTCTTGTTAGAGAGACTGCAAATATCTTTTATTGCATATCCTGCTGTATTGTGCACCACATGCAGGCATTATCCCCATCCTCTTTTGGATAATTTTAAATTAGCCAGAATCTCAAGTGAAAGGATGTTAAAGGTCAAAGCCAGCTCCTGAAGTGGTATTACAATGAAATGAGATGTTTGGCTCATCTGGCTTTAATTTTCAAGTGGTAAGAGGATGGGATGGAGGCAGTTCCCTGCTTTATTTTTAATATGAATGCAATGTCATGAAAAGTGCCAGGCTGAGAACCTGTTGGAAAGTTTTTCAGTGTGTTCTGGTCTCTCCCCCTCAAGAGGAAGAGAAAGGCAAATTCATAGTTTTTTGAATGTTGGCTAGTGAAATGAATCTCATTTCTCAAGTCACGAACTTTGTACATGAACTTTCTAAGCATCAAAGAGGAGAAAAAGACTAAGACTTGATTATTTTATAACCTTGCCAAATGGATACTTACAAATTGGAGGGGAAACGTGTGTGAAGAAACAATGGGTTACAGCATCACATACCCCAGATATTTGCAACTATTCAGTGTCTGATATCTTGTATAGCAAAGTTCGCCCCTCCAGCCACAACCTTGCCTATATTTATGCCACACATTGATGCTGGGAGGAAGACAACAACCTTACACTGCTTCCAGCCAGGTTTTTGGTTCCCTCAGGCTGGGTGGTGTGTCTCTATTGCAGACATGAAGCAGTGGATGTGTCACACATTGTAATATCAGGGCTATTGTTGCAATGAAATACAGTGGCCTCCTCTGAACACTTCACCAGGAACCTATTGCTGAGCTAAAAGGGATCCTGTGGCATCAGAGGGAGAGACACAACACAGCCCTGAAATGTGCTCTGAGAAATCCAATAATACAGAATTTATATCTGCAAAATTCATCTTGTATCCTTCCCCCTTAGATGCCTTCCTATATTTCAGGCCTGTTGAATCGATGGAACTAAGGGGCAGTTTGTTGTAGCACCCTGTAGGATGATATTAAATTCTTGCTTTATTGCTAATATCAGCAACTTTTTCAGACTGAGACAAGAAAAAAACATAGAAAGAGAGAAAGGAAAGGTGTGGGAGAGTGACAGAAGCTACAAGATGTGTTGCTTTTTTTGCTGAAGTCTTAACTAGGGAAAAAAGGCAAAGCCCAGTTCCATAAAGCTAAAAACAGGTGATGTCCCCATTGTCTAGCTCTGTAACAGTCCTTTGACAGCCACAACTAGATTTGTAGTGAAAATAAATTAATTACACAGTGCCAGGGTAGTGTCCCAGGTGGCTCTTGAAAGCCAAGGGATGTCTGAGTTCTGCTTTCCCCCTCTCACACTGTCCCACCACTGGAATCTGTTTGTTCCCTCATTTTTGCAGATCACAACCTCCAGCCCACTGGCTGTTGTTACCACAACAGTTTGGGTCCAGATGTGTCTGTTCTGTGCACAGATGGTATCTCAAGGATTCGTGGGCATTCTGCAAACCCCTTCAGCCACAGATCCCACTGGTAAGAGAAGGGCATGTGGAGAGAAGGGCACATGGCCTCAACTCTCCACATCTGGATGGTTCCACTGAAAACCAAGGAGGTTCCTGGCGTGGTAAAGGATGCTCCTGGCTGCTTGGACAGGGACACTACTGGTTGGGTTGCCCACAACCCCTTTTAACCCACCATCCTACGCCTGCCTAAAGAGCTGGTCTGGTACCAGTGAGACTTGGTCCCTAAGCACTTGAGGATTTTCCATGTTCCCTCTGCCCATGGCTTGATAGCATTTCCCTGTTGTGAAAGCAAGAGTTAAACACACAGATACCAGGAAAAGTCCTATCAAAAGTTTCTCAGCAGCTCTGCCTGGACCCAGGACCAGCCCAGCACCACCAACCCCTTACAGTCCATTTTAAAACCGACTTGGTATCAAGTTATTCTGCAGAATTTTAACCATAGGCTGTAAGAAGGAGCTGGCAATTAACAGCTGGAATTAATTTATCACTGGTGTAAGCAGGAATGACTCCTAACTCACACAGAGCATCTCCCATTTACACCCATGACGAATCTGACCCACCAAGTGAGCATGACCGACGTTGGGGCTCTCTGTGATCTCACTCCTTGGCAGCAGAAAGATGCTTATTATGCAGCACATACCCAACGTGCTTTCATGGCAGCTGAATGGCAATTAGAGTAATTTTGTGTAAAAGGCTTCCTCAGAGATGGCATCAAGGAACAGGCTGGATGAAATGGATACAAACTTTGCTGGATATAGAACTAATATTAAGCATGATGATAAAACCCAAAGCTTCACTGGGTTTTTTTAATTGCTCTCGGAGCCCTAAGAAATATTTTTTTTCCCTGGTTAGAACCAAAATAATATTTCATTCCCACTGCTTACCCTAAAAAATGGATTTCCTTTCCCTTCTCAGTTGGTGATTTGTTTTGCATTAATGCCTTTCATAACTCATACGTTTCGCCATTAAAAATTAATGCTTGGTGCTGACATAAACAAATGAAATTTGTATTATTAATGTTTTACATAGGTAAGACTTTGTAATAACAGATTCATCATAACAGACTGTTTTAATTAAAAGACTTGCTCATTCCCTAAACTGATTTCAGACATAATTTTGGGCATTGGGAAGAAAGTCTTGTACAATTGCCTGGAGAGTAGTGATCAATAAGACTTCACAAGCCATTTTTAAAGTTTGCCCCTAAATTCAGACAGGGGATCTGCTGTCTGGGTTATATTCCATAAGAATAGCAAGTGGGAAAGGTGCCAGGCACGGCTTTTCCTTCGTGCAGCTTCAGGCCTCTACACCCAAGGCTTCTACCCACCATTCAGAAGACAATGGACATTATTTTCTATGTTGGAGAATACTGAAGGTGATTGAAACACTTAAGTGGTGGGACCCCACTAAGGATTTCTCTTCAGGTCTTTGGCCTCTTCTCTATGTGGCTGCAGAACCACATCCCTCTCAGGATGAATCTCACATGGAAAGTTGGCAGGGTGGCCTTTGGGAGTACGGATCTAACTTTGCCGGGATGAGGATGAGCTGCTTATCGCTGCTCCTAGGGAATGGGACAAAGCTTCTGGTGCCACTCACAGCTCAGTTAAAGACACACTCCCACTACTTTGCTATGAAACTGGAAGTAAGGAAAGAGAAAGAGAAGCAACGAGTTCAGTTATAACCTGGCTCAATTTAGTTTCCTCTAACAGAACAGTGCATACATGGAGTTCATGGTAATTATAATGCCAAGCAAACTTTTATTTGAAGATTTCTCATTAAAAATTTGCTCCTGGTTCTGAGGGTAATAGGGTTGACTGTCCAAGAGAAGAAACCTTGCTGCTTAGCTGAGAGGCTGCAGGTGATATCTCCATAATAGGGCTGTGTAATATATTCCCAGGCAAATGAAGCTCTGGTGGAGAATAACTCAGTGTAAACTCCATTAGAGCAGTGATTGTGCCACAAGTCAGGGCTACAGTCCTACAAAATCCATAAAGAGAAATTCAAGCATGTTAAAACATGGCGATGGGCAGGTGGGGAAGGGAATGAAAACAGGAGTGCACTTCATAGCAGACCTGGGAGCAGTGGTACAAAGTGTGCTAATGACAGGGAACAGGGTGATGGGAAAACATCAAGGGGGGGAATTTCTAAAGCCCAATGCACTTGCCTCTTCCCCTGTTGAAATCAATGGAAACGTTCAGTTCAGTTTTTTCTCTACTAGTGAGTTCAAGGGGAGCTGAATTAAGCCAGGGCGCTTTTAAGTCACCCACCCTCCACACCTGTAAAGAACAATTGGGAGAGTGAAGAGCTAAGAATTGAAACCATTATAAAAGAGCCAGCCCTGGAAAATGGTTCTGGGAAGCCAGGAGTGCTGAAAAGAGAAAGATGATAAGAAACTATCTGTATTGGACATCAGGAGCTTATAAAAGGCGGCGGGATGTACAATGGCATCACTCTGGAAAGGACACGAAAGCGCTGAAGTGAAGAGCAGGGCTGTGTGACAGGCTCATTAATGGGCAAGATGACTTGGGCTGTTTGGTTACCTGGAAGCACTTGATAAATCTGCTCTCTCCACCTCATGTGGCTCCCAGTGTGACCAGCACAGCCCCTCACAAACCAGGGGTGATGGAGCCAGGCAAAAAATAATATCGCGGGATGGAAAAGGAGGTTTGTGTCTGACATGGGACAGGAATGCAGCTGGGTACAAAACAGAGGGTGTGCATCTACCTCTGGGTCTGACTCACTGTTGGTGTCAAGACATTTGTGTTACCCTTTGATATACGTGCACTGGAGAGATTCTTATGCTGCAAGGGGCAACTTCCACTAAAAGGTCAAATTTACTTTTTGCACCTTTTACAGGCACATTGCAGCTCTGCAGCTGCATGTCCAGCATGAGATTGCAGCCATTTCTGCAGTCTTTGTGCTGCTGAACCTATTTAATTAGAGGGAATTGAATTGAAGCTGCTAAGCAGTTATTGTTGGGACTGCCTTCTGTGCACGGATACACTGCTTGGGAATCCACAGGAATGTTGTGCTGGACATGGGAACATTGTGCCTTCAGTTGAACACCAGACAGATCCACAAAGCAATGGTAAGAGAATTTAGGCACTAATCTTGAATCAAAGGTGAAAAAAAGAGGGATATTCGCCCAGCTCACACAAAAGGGAACGTGGTTCGCTTCTGCCTGAGAAGGATAAGGAAAGCTGGCATTGCCTGGCATGGCTGATCCTGGATTTCAGGAGCCTGACAACAAGCTCTCCAAAGGGCACTGCCACAGGAGGGGACATGCTGACCCTACAAGGAGCCCAGACTGCCCTCACTAACAAAGAGCAGCTCTCAGGAATGGAGGTGGAACGACAGCAGCTTCCTTTGCTGGATAAGGCTGTGCCAAGGCAGAGTGAATGTTCATTTTCCTAACTTTGCATCAATAATTAATCAAAACTGGTTTTACATAAGCCTGAACATAAAATTATTAGCTCCTGGAGGTTCTTCCAGCAGTTACAACAAGACCTCTGCCAGCAGTTTCAGAATTGATGTGCTTTAAAAGGAGAGGAACATTGACAAATACTCATTTGTTACCCCTGCTGTTGCTCACTCAATCAGCTCTCACCTTTCATTCTCTTTTCCTCTTGTGTTTGGAGAGGGGAAAAAAAGGAAGGAAGCAAGCAGGGTATTACTTAGAAAACTGAGTTGAGGAGGAAACTTTCTCTCTTGGTGAACACGAGCAAATCAGTTTGCGGAATAATCCAATAAACTGAGCCCTTCCTCAAATCTGGGTGTGTTCCTGGAATTTCAATTAAATTGCAAGATCTCTGGGGCACAGTCAAGCCTTTCTACTCGTTTCCTTAAGTTCTTTAATGTGACAGAGTGTTGATCCTTGGTTATTTCTCTGAGGTGCTCTTGTGGTAAAAATAAAACAATAAGGAGAGTGTTCTATCTGAACCTGGCTGTGCTGAGAACTGCAGCGTGAGTGGGAAAGGAGGGCTCAGGCTGCAGCAGGACAAACCTCTGCTCCTTGGGAGAAGCTTCACTGCTTAGGCTGGTGGCTTTTCTGGTCTTCACTGAACTTTTCTGAGGGAGCATCCTCGGGGTCTGTCCCTCTGCTCTGGATCTGTACTGGGCAGTTCAGAGCAGAAGATGAGCACTTTGTGCAGTCGATTACTCTCTCTCCCTTTTTCTCTTGTCATGGATGGTCCCATCCTTCCTAGATTAAGTCCAGTTTGGTGGAGCCCTCTGAGACTCATCTTCTCTCTCTCCATGGGACTGTGAACATCTAACCCTTGTCAGACATTTTAATCTCTGAACATCTCTACTCTCCAGTGGATAAAATCTGGGTTTTTCTACAGAGTTTTCCATAAAGTTGTGATGATTCCAGGACAGATTCCCAAGAGATGAAATTCAGCATGGTTCCCTTGACTTCAGGGAAGGGATTGCAGTTTGCACCACATTATTGGCCCACCCACCTCAGTCTCTACAGCACCCAGCCTTTCCTGTGGCAATGTCCCAGGGTGCAGAGTTTGGATCACCACACAGCTTTTGCAGGTTAGCTGCTGAGCACATTGCAGCAAATAATCTTCATTAAAAAGTCCCTTCTTTCATTATTCTTCAATCCAGATCTGCATGGATGTAGGGTGCAAAGTCCACCTGAAGAGTTTAAAGGTCAGACTTCTATTGAAGTGAATAGTATTATGGCAACCAACTCCTTTAAAAGTATTTCTTCCCACTGGTTTATCCTTCAGGATTCACTCCACAGGATGATAAAGATTTTAGACTTTGGACTGTTAGAAAACTCTCTCTTCACTGTTCATACTGTGCAGCCAGTCAGTTAAGGCACTGCCTAATTCTTCTTGCTCACAGTGAAACAATGGGAGAGGTGAATAATGCATAAACCTGTAAATTTTCAGAATTTTGAAAGCAGAAGAAAAAGAAACTCTACAGTTCTGCAGGATCCACCTCAAGCGGCTGAGGTGTGTATGGGGACCTGAAAAAACAAGGATGAAACCCAGCCTTGCAAAACACAGCACACCAAAACATGTCCCCTTAAATGTGAAAATATGCATGGGGAAAGGAGCAATGCTGCTGAGATATGTATCCTATTTCTCCTCAATTGCTGGTCTGTTCCTTCGGTCTTCCCGACAGAACTGCATGCTATTTTTCCTTTTAATTTCCTGAATGTGGTTATTAACTGGAGTAAAAATAAATAAATAATCATGAGGACAACATGTAATTTCTTGCAATGAAAACTTACGGTCCCAGTTATTTCCCAAGATTAATCCGAATATTTGCAAGTCTCTTTATTCAGCTGGATGGGAAGCAGGACTTATCACCAGGGTTCTTTTCATTTTCCTGTTTTTTTTTTTTCTCTTTTAACAACTACATTCCTATTTTTTCCCCTGCCTGTAATAGAAAACTTTCTTTCCTATAAATCTCTTTTGTTCCTCCTGAGACTCTCCAGCAGTCTGTCAGGAGCCCAGCAAGGAATAGCTCATTTCTGTCAAGAGCTCCATATTAAGCATTAAACGTCTTCTAAAAAGCTGTCCTGATGACAGCAAAGCACAGGGTCAGACTCGTTTGAACTACAATTTACTCCCTTTCACGGCAGAGTGAGAAGAACTGCATGGAACTGGGAGCTCAGGGTGGGAAAAAAAACCTTGTGACCCCCTTGCCTGGAGATGGTGGCACGATCTGACGGGGTATTGTGGTAATGAGACTCCATTAGGGGGTGGCTGAAGGGAAATGAGACGCTTTTGGAACCCCTGAGCAGCACCATCACTCACAGCTGAGTGGTCCTGCAGCTCCTGAAATAAGAAGTGTCACTCACTCACACATGGCAGGGAGGGATTGATGTGGGATGGCACCCGTCTTCCTCCCTTTCTATCTGTGCACACCTAAACTGGAGCCTCACAGGGAGTCCAAACTGTCTGCTGAGACATCTCTGATATACTCACAGATACCACAGGTTATCTAAAGCAGACTGAGAGCTCTCTGTTCAGAGGGTTCACCCACACACTGAGCCAGCAGAAGATGGACCCCAGGTGGTGTTGGGTTGCTTTAAGTGTCATTCCCAGCCTTTCCTCCATCTTCTGTTCCAACAGCTTTACAAAGCTGACACCAAAGATGCTGAAGAAGAGAGAGAGACATGGTCACAGGGTGTCATTTTCCTTCTGTTCTTTCTGACACTGTGTTTTTGTCACTCTTACTGAGAACCAGCCTGGCTTCAGGCAGCATTTAGCATCTTAACTAAGAGATTATCCATCTTTGCTGGATTGCTGATGGGTGACACCTGTGCATGATACTAATAAACAGAATAGTGCAGAGCTGTCAGGTACTGCAAAGTTATTGGAGAGGATTTGGGGACTGTCAGTAGCTCATGGAGATCTTTCTATCTCGCTAATCTTGCCAAAGCAGCTCTTATCTGATCTGCTGACGTGGTCATTTCACTCCATAGGTGCATAATGCAGCAGTATTCCTTTACCTCAGGGCTTTGTTAGGACAAGGAGTGATACCCCTAAATGGCTGTGCTCCCACCTCCTGCCTCTTCCCTTTGCACAGAGGAAAGGTTTGGTAGAGAGCAGCTCCCTTCCCTGCCTGGAGCAGAAACAAGGGGATGACGTGATCCTGAGAAAGTTGATGCCTCTCCAAAAGCCTAATTTCACAAAATCCCTAGTCCTAAGCCTCCCCTAGTTTTTGTGATAACATTCAGAGTTGTGAGATTTGCCCATTGCTGTTCTGCATTTACCGTGCTGGTTCCTGCACAGCCAGGAAGGCAGGTATTAGCTTCCTCCAGAGTATGACTACTGTGACCATCCATTTATGGAGGAGATCCTGGGAAATTACCTTAGCCCTGCTAATAGCAATTAGAGTAAAAATAGAACTACAATAAGAAGGAGCATAGTGCCAAATCACACAAGAGAGACCTCGCTGCACTGGGAATTGTTGTGAGGCAATGCATTCCCTCTCTGCTCCTGAGTGATGGATAACACCAGCCCACCAGAGAGCAAGATTATCACTGCTGCCCTTCCTGTGTCCTCTATGATGGCAGGAAAGAGTAAGTGGGTATTTGTTGTTGGAAGTATCTGCAGGTTCCAAGGTCTGGAAGCATTTTCAGGACCGGGAGCACGAGGCAGGGGATGTATCTCTTTCTCACGTCTCCCCTCTTTATCTGCGTTTCCCGCCATCGGTATCTCAGATTCTGCAAATGCATCAGAAAAGAAAAATCAATGTAAACTAGACAAGAGACTTTCCAGGCTGTAAAGCAGAGATGGCATTAGGTGTCCATTAATCCCATGGCTGTGGCAAGTCCCTGAAGCGATGGAAATGGGAGGAGGGAAAAAGGAGGAGGGGGAGGATGCCAGAGGACAGAGGACCAGCAAATCCTCTCTTATGACTGTGTTTTCCTTCCCTTTTAATTATCGCTATTTTTTCCCTTTTTCTTCCCCATTTAAATAGAAGTCATAAAATGAGCTGATAGAATATTCTACTTTTTCTGCCTCCGTGCCAGGTTCAGAATGCATGCAGTGCTTTCTAATGTCAGCAGATCCAAATAAGATCATTTGCATTAAAAGAAAGCCAAGCTTGCAGCCATCTGCTTAAAAAAAAAAAAAAAAGGCCAAAAAATTAGAGCATTTAAGTTAATCAATGACCCTTCAGGTTGATGCTTATATAGAAGGACTAAACTATAAAGTTCTGCTTCTAATAATGAAAACTCTGAATTAGCTCTGAGTTGGCTGCATCAGGGTTTGATACAGGTCTTTGCAGGACCCATCATGTTTGCTCCATGGCTCTGGAGGATGGAATCAGTGGCATCCAGCATGACATGTTCCTGGGAGAGGCTGTCTCTGCCTCCAGTGAGCAGGATGCAGCAGGGCATGCCCCTGGAAACCAGACACCAAGACAGCTCTTTCCAGGGATCTAACCTATAACCACCTCTTCTCTTCAGCAGCAGCACAACTAAGACACACCTTGGCACCCTGAAGTGCTTAATCTCCACATTCCTTCAGTAATGTGATGATAGGCATGTCCAGGGTGGTAAAATGGATTAATAGAATTAAATGAACTGCAAGAATGACGTGGGCAAGAGCAAAATTGCAGGTTCCCTGTCTGACTGTCCTCCCCTGTGCTTGTGAACAGATACAGAACATCACAGCTCATCTTCTGGGAGCTGAGCCCAAAATCCAGCAGCCCTCACAGTAAAGGGAAGACAAGAAGTCAATCCTTGTCTGTCTCAGGGTATCAAAGTCCTTTTGGAAAAACTCTCCTGAGAATTCCAATGATAATCCTTATTCTTCATTTTTCCTCACAGATCAACTTCATAACCTCTCCTGATGTAGCCCTGCAGCCTGGCACTCCTGTACTTATTCTTTTCCCCAAGAAAAATATCATTCTTATGCTTAATTCTGTGAAATTCTGTTAGAAAGTGGACACATCTCCCCCTCCCCTCCAAGTGGAAACCTATCAAGCCTGTGGTTTTGGTACTTGTCCATTTTGATATGCTCCAGCCACATCTCAGTTTATAATTTCTAATAATTTCCAGTGTTAGTGAGGCTGAAAAAGCCATTGAGTGTTTTCAGGACTGAAATTGAGCCATCAATTATGAAAATGTTTCTTCTGCTCAGTTTCCCACTGAGCCATTATCTAATAAAAATCCCCAGGAAAACACCTCCCTCCCCAGAAGAGGAAACAGTTAACAAGCCAGAGCTGCTGCTGAAGTGCCCTGAACACAGAAATGCTGGGCTGGATGCAGACACCCACAAATTCACAGTGATCACTGGCCCCAACAGCCTGCAAAGAAAATTGCAGACTCAAACAGTCTCAGTTGGCATAATTTTCTATGTGAACTTGTCCCCTTTCCTTGAAATACTAGAATTACTTTACAATACAAAAGCTCTTTGCAATAAATGGCTTTTTTTTTCCCCCATGAATCTCCCCTATCATTCCCCCTCTGCCCAGCACACATTGGAGAGAAAAGCTTATTTGCATGGAAGGCTTGGGCATTAGGATCCTCTTATTATAGGCCAAGAAAAAAGTAACTATTGAGAAAAAGAAGAGCAGGAGGAAGTGGGGGGGCAGAAAAAGTGCAGACACAGTAAATTACTGTGTGAATTAAATCTCCAGCTGACTGGAAATGGGGCTGTTTGAAAACTCCCTTTGATTTTTGCAGTGTAAGGTGGGGAGGCTGCCATTCTTCTATTTTATGTTTGCTGATCCTTTGTTGTTCCTTTACGATCTTTTTCACCTCACAATGTGTGATTTAGAGTCATTTAGGGAATGCAGAGAACTGCAAAGTGGGCAAAGCCAGGGAGGGAACAGCAATGGCCAAGGTTCAAGGTTGAACGCAAAGCACCTGCACGAGCTTCCTTCCTCACAGGGTGTGTGAAGACTGGCCCCCAGTCTCTGTGGGTACATGCAAACATTTCAGTCCTGTTTATTGGATTTTTTTTTTTCCTGATTACAGTGGTATTGAAACAGTAGGTTGTTTAGAGTCACAGATTCACTGGGGATGGATGTGGAGTTTTGACCAGGCTAACACAGCCAGCCAGGGGCAAGACAGAGAAATACATCCAGTCATCCCATTTCTCAGTTTTCTGTTTTAATTTCAAAAATGAAGGAATAGAATTGGGTTGAAAGAGGTTAGGTTTCATATGGCCAGCTCATCTCTACCTCTCTGGGATATTACTTAAGAAAGTAATGGAGAAGAAGGGGAACAAAATGATTAGTAAAATAAACGGAGAGCCAGAACAAACATGGGATGTGGGGACTGCTGGTGCCAGTGGAGATAAACTGTTATAAAATGAAGCTACTGGGAATATGAGCTAATGGAAATGAGCAAAATAAGAATTCTAAAAAATACTGCTACCTTACAATGTTACCTTGGAAAAAGAGATTTTACTGACTCACTGCACCCAGTGTCTTGCCTGCCCTTGCCCTACCACTGTCCCTAGAGATGTGCCCAGAGAGCAGCTGAGCTCACTGTGGGGCTGGAGGGATTAGGGCCAGATTTGGGGACCCCTTAATGTCTCTGCTCCTCTTCTTTTCCCATAGAGAGGCTGTATATCTACTGCCTAAAAAAAAAAACTAGGAGCTCTCAAACTAATTGTGGGAGAAGGGAGAGTTCAGATTGTCTCCTCAGGCATCTGGACTCCTCTGGGACAAATAAGATGGACTTTGTGGGTGTTTGTCAGTAGGACTTTATTAAACCTGACTCCAGATGACACTGTAGCTCCCCTAACACAAGACATTTACCCTTCTACCACGTGAAGAAGAGCAGCTGAATTCAGAGCTGGTGTGAGACACAACTGTTGTTCTCAGCATTGCAGCCACCTACCCATAGCTCTGGATTTGGCCAGGGCTCCAGTCCACAAAGCTGTCCCTCAAGAGTGGCTCTTTATCTACCATAAAATCCTGCCTGAGCTCATCACACACTCCCTGGGCAAGCTCTCCACTCTCTAAAGAGAATTCTGCTCCCTTCCATCCCTGTGCTGCTGCCAGCCCAGGTCACTGCTGCCTCCAGTGCACTGTCCAGCACTCACCAAATCTTTAAATCTCTTTCCTTTTGCAGAGAGAAAATGCCAATTACCAGAGGCTCCCACGTGAATTCTGCTGACAGGAATCACTTACTGTTTGTCACTCTTTTGCACATATCTGATGGTTTATTGGAAAAGGGCTCAGTTTATGCACGCACCAAGACACTGCTTCATTGGCATTCCTTGGGTGGATGCTCTTCTCCTCCCATCTTAATAATCATCTCTTCTTCTTATCTAAGAGGGTTTTATATAGGAAGAATGGGGGGCAGTGAGGGGTGAGGGACAGGAGTGTAGGAAACACAAGGTTATCAGAGCTCCTTTTTTGCAGAGGTGTGCATGGATTTAGCAGGATAATGCTCATCACATCACTTATGCACTGGATGCTCTGATATTTCAGCCTTTATTTGCACCAGGTGAATAACTTGCAGACTGGCCACGTTCATGCTTTGTGAAATTTTCTAATGCAATATTTATGGGAAAAGGGCAGAATTTTAGGCGTTAATAAAGCTTAATGTAAAAATCCTTAAGCCTCAAAATGCACTGTGTTACCTGTTCTGGGTTTTCCCTAAATAAATTTTTATTTGTGCTATCCAGTGCCCAGGAACCACCAGTGTCTGCTGCTGCCTGGTGCTCCCCAAACATCAAGTGAGGTATTTTTTCCTGCTTTGAAGACCTTGAAGTTTCAGGCCTAAAATTTCAAAGGCCCAGACATCCCACAGAGTGCAGTTCCCAACCTCCTTAGCATGCTTTGAACACCCTGAGCAGAGAAGAGACAACATGGCAGGGTAGAGAAAAATACTGAGAAGGGAAAGGACTTGTTTTGGGTCAGGAGAAACCCTCTGGGCAGCACAGCTTCAGGGGAATAGAGGGGATCCACTGCCCTGTTTCAAGTGTTTTGAGTGAGAATCTCTTTGCTTCCAGGGCAGTTTGGTTCCTAAATCGAGTCTATGACATCACTCTTCTCCCCTCATGGTGCTGTCTGACGCTGTCCCCCTCCCTTGGCTGTCCTCACATCACCCCTGCCCTGTCAGCAGGACATGCCAGTTCCCACAGATCATGTGGGCTCACCTTAAATTATTTAAATTTACAGCTATGTGGTGTAATCCTGCATTTATGTCCCGTTTGAATCCATCTCACCAGCTAATGCCAGCACCTTTCATACAATCCCATCCTAATGAACAGAATTTAACTTAGAGGAAGATTGAATTAGAAGTAAAAATAATTACTTTTCTGAACACTTTTGCTGCACAAAGAAGAAGAAGAAATTGGTAACCACAGCCTGGGATACTCAGCAAACCCCCCTCCCACTTGTCTGCACGACACAGTCTGGTTCGTGCCAGTTCCACTCCTGTTCATTAATTGTTCATTAAACTCCAGAGAAAGGTTGGTGCTAATTCACCCTTCAGTAAGGGGGAAAAAAAAAATAAACAAACGAAAAACCACATTAAGGGGAGCATCCAAGCTGCACAGGCGGAGGCAGCAGACAAATGGGGCTCTGCTGCGGGAGAGGCGAATTCCAGCTCCGACAGAAGGGGGGAATTGTGGAGCCCCCGCCCTGGAAGCGCAGAGGCAGGAACGCGGCTGCAGCCTGAGCTTGCCGAGCTGTTGTCATGGCAGGGAAACCTGAAATGTTACCCATTCCAACGCAAACACACGCGGGATGTCATTGAAATGCAATCACGGAGCCCCGGAGCTCTTTCCATCCCCCGACACGGCCCCGCCGGCAGCGGTTCGGGAGTGCTGCGAGCCCTGTGGATCACCGGGAAATGGCTGCAGCTCCCACTGCTCTCATGGCACCTTCAGGTGTCTCGCAGATGTTAAAAGATACCTGGGCTTTGCTGTCTGGAGCTCACTGGTTAAACCAGACATGGGTAGTAAGACTTATTCCCTACGAATCACCCAGATGTGCAGGATACACGGGGAATATTTCCGCTCCTTCAGTTCCTGAGGGTCCTCACCTGCTGTTTTTACCTTTAACTCAGTGCCATGGTCTAGTAGACAAGGTGGTGTTGGGTCAAAGGCTGGACTCGATGATCCCAGAGGTGTCTCCCAACCCAGCTGGTTCTGTGTGTGTGATTTCTAGATATCACATTTCTTGGTGATCCCTCTCAATGAGCTGAACTTGCTGAATATTTGTCTCTCTGTCTACACTCAAATCCAACAGAATAGAGTATAATTGCTGCGCTTCTGATGATCTGAGAAATCCTGATTCACCATTTCTTTCCCAGTTTCAGACACAGAGGAGGTCAACTCAGGCCTGGCGCTTTGCTTGGCTGACTTCAAAGTTACGGCAGTGAGTTGGGCACTGCACCCCTCCTCACATGACATTTTAATCTGAATTCTGTCCAGATAACAAAAGTCTGATCCTGAAATATTAATGACAAACAACTTCAGGAGCTGTGTGGGTGATTTGCATTGCATCTTGTTTTCAGGGAAGAAGCAGGATCACCTTTCTTGGGACACAGGTCTGTGCAGATTGCTTTTGCAAGTGATGGAGAAGCGAGCACTGGCATGCTGTCAATCTCATAAACAAAGGTGTTGTCAGGGAGCCTTATTTAGAAGTATTTCAAATTAACCTTGACAGAAGAATTAATAAATAATAAGAGCTGAATGATTTATAAATAAATCAATTACACTATAAATTTTAAAACAGCATGGTCTCAACTATTGCAGGGTGAGCAATACAGAGAAAGTTCAGGTGGGCTGAAACTTCTCTGAAGGGTTTCTGATGTTCCCTCAGGGGCCCTGTGGCTTCTGAAGGTAAGATGAGGGGAGTCACAAACTGAGAGGGATGTTAGGAAAAACGTGAGATTGTGCAATGATCTTGATCTTTGAGTATTGCTTCTCCAGATGGGATCCCAACTGCAGCAGCTCAACCATCAGCAAATTTATTTCAAAGTTTCAGTTTCATCACTCTTGGATCTGACTTCAGAATCTGCTTGTCCTGGGGAGGTAACCACAGCAGAGACTGCATTTTCATGGAAAATATCAGTGGTTTGGTTTTCACCCCAGGGGAAAAACTCCACAGACCTATTGCCATTATCAGCAGAAATGGAAGCACCTCTCTTTGCCCACGGCTGAAACCTGTGAGCAGTTTTCAGCCACTGAAAGGCTGAGCTGAGCTTATCTGGGTGACTGATCAAGCAAGTGTGAGTACTGCTGCCAGTCAGCTCATTTACTTCGATGTCTGAAGAACATAAAGCCCCCAAAAAAGACAGGGAGAAAAGCCATTCAGACACCAAGGTGGTGGACGACCTTATCAGAACTCCATAGTTAGGTGGAAATTGGTTTAAAAATTCAAATGACTGTTCACATAAAATGGCTTGCAGGATTCACCCAACTGTAATAGCAATTCCCTGCAAATGATTATGCAATTACCTCCAGGAGGTCAAAAAGTAATTACCACGTAACCTGCTCTCTTCTGCTGGTTGCCTCTAATAAATAATAGATGCAAGCTCTACTCTGGTTTAGAAGAGAATTTGCCATTTCTTTACCCTGTAATTACATTAGATTATTTACCCAGCATGGTCAGCTGTGACCATGTAGGTCAGCTAACATGATATAGGAAAAATGGATGAGAATGATTTATGCTCTGAATATCCTCCAGCACCCAGGATCAAAGGGAGCTTTGCTTTCTCACGCACCCAGGACAAACCTTTCTCCCTGCCCACACCAGCTCTTGTTGGGTGTTGAGCACTCCTGTGTACCAGCATCCTGCTGAGATCCCTTCAGCTCAGTGCAAAACCACACATGAAATTCTGGGGGGCTCCAGCCAAAGCCCCTGGTAGACCAGCTGTTCAGTAGGGCTTACTGGGAATCACTGGAGGACGTTTTTACTCCACACCCTGTAGTGCTGTCAGTACATTAGGCATCAATAAAGAGATAACACTCCCTCCAGCCTCAGGCTTAGAGGCCTGGAAGACCTGGGTCTCCCGTGTTTTCCCACGGGCACCTGAGCATGCTATCATCATTTTCATCTTTGTCAGAAAGAGTTTGTTGTTGTTGGCTGAATTTCAGGCTGAGGCAATCTCTTCCCCAGGATCTGGAACGATGGCATTTACTTTGTTTCTCCGACTATCACCTTGGAAGATGAAAACCTTGGAATATGCTGTTTTTTTCTGGCAGTCTGTGAATTTGGCTGCTTTGACCTTGCTGAAGGGAAAGACATTTATTATTGGGGAGCACGGAGAGATGTGGGGGAACAGTGTGCTCAGAGCCTGACAGAAGCAGAACAAGGTGCAAAGCTTCTTCCTGGAGAAGCTGACAAGGAAAGCAGAACAAACCAGAAAACACGTGGGAGAAAGGACAGGTTATTGTTTTCATTTTACACAAGGCAAGTGAGGGGCAGCAAGACTGAGCAACTTGACCCAGGTCATTCAGCAGGCCTTGGCAGGGCAGCACAAGAAGATTCCAGCTCTCCTGAGGGTTGGTCCAAAGTCTGCACCAAGAAAACCTTTTCCCCTCAAGGACTCTTCCTGTTAGGAAGCAGCTCAGGCTGAGTCAGAAAAGTATCCACTCCCCCATAACATATTTTCTCTGTCAGAAGGATAAGTGTATCTCCCACTCACTGCTTACTACAGTCGCTGTTTAATAAATTAGGTGTCTAATTACATGGTATAGAAGTGATGTTGTTACGCAGATGCAGTGACTGGAAACAAGACCGAGCAATAATGTTCCAACAAAACCCAGTGGCCTCTGCTCCTGATTTCTATTTTATGCTTTGTGGTTTCTGCCTTAGAGTATGTGCCACAAGCTGGGATCAAATCAGGTTTTAATGTACCCTGTGATTGATGGATGCAGTTCCAGCAAGTTCTGGTGTCTCAGCAGTCTCTCCCCTGCCTTTTCCCACCTGCTCTTCCACAGACACAAAACATGGCCAAGGCTGATGGTGAAAAATACTCCTGGAGCTGCTCCTCTTCACCACCCAAAGGAGAAGCATTTATGGAAGGAGCACTTTCATGTTTTTATGTTATGAAAATACCAGCCCGCACATGAGCACAGAGCTTTGGATATCAGCCTGTGCAAATCTGCCCAGCGTCTTTGCTGAATTTCATGGTTTAAAGGTTGGACTCGATGATCTTTGAAGTCTCTTCTAGTTGAAGTTATTCTATGATTCACTGAAGGTCACCTCTCAGAGGCCCACTCTCCCTTTCACACAGGCATTTGAGGAAGTTCTGCAGGGTTTTGGTCCATGTCCTCGGGTTCTAAGCCATTCCCTCCCAGCTCTCCCCTCTGGGCCTGTGGCTCAGAGGTGCCCAAGGAGTTAAGCAGAGTTGGTGGGTGTCATTTCAGACAGACATGAGTGATTTCACGGCTCGGGGGGGTGTTGCCTTCAACGTGTGTTACACCTTAATAGCCAGTTGTGAGAGGAAGGATGGCAGGTTCATTTCCCTCCACTGGGCACAGGTACAATAAGCCATGGCTGTGGATTGCTGAGCTCTGTCATCAATAAAGGGCAATCACACCACTGGGAGTTAATGACAGTTTTGCACATAATAGGAACCTTTGAGAGTAATTACAGAGTCCTTTAATGCCAGTGGGACCTGATGCACATGCACACGTGTCCTGTTCTCTGGGTAAGCTGGGCAGGCTGTGTGGGGGCAGCCCCACATCTGTGTGCTCCAGCCCTTGCCCAGCTCCTCAGCTGGCACCTGTGAGCCGCAACTCACACGTAGTGCCAGTGCAGCTGTCAGAAATGAGGATCTCTTTGGGGGTGGCAGGAGATTCGTACAGTTCTCCCCTCCTGCATTGCTGTGGGACTGCTGCAGGGCCCAGCCCACACTGCTCCAGTGGCTTTTTGTAGGAGGCAAGGCTTTGACTCATGTTTTGCTGAACACCAGAGACTGAGTGATGAGAGGAGAGGGAGAAGTGTGGGCATGGATCTCAAAGAGCAGTGCAAGGTACTGAGCAGGAAAAGAGAAGCGATGGAGGCAGGGAGAGCCTCAGCGACGAACTCCACAGGCTCCAAAGCCTGGAATTAGTTATAAAAAGGCTAGAGCTGAGCCATTCCCCCTCATTTCCTTTTCTGTGAACCCCACAGCTCTGCATAACCTCCTTCAAGATGTCTGCTTTTAGCAACAATCCCCTCCTTCCCTCCCTAGCAGAGAGATGCATTGCACTAATTAACGTGCAGGGTTTGTGCAATCCCATTTTGGTGGCTCAGCCCTGGATGTCCCTCAGCAGCAACGTGGCCTGAATGAGAAAGGGGCCACGGAGGCAGAAAGCAATGACACCAATATCTCAAGAGCCAAAAGGCACCGAGCCAAGGGGCTGTGAGGCTGGGAACCCCTGGGGGCATCGTCATTCCAGGGAGCACAATCGGATGGTTGCAGGGAGGGGAGATGCTCTCAACAGCAAAAGGGAGAGAAAGAGGGAAAAAGGGGAAGGGGGAAAAAAAAATAAAAGAGAGAGAAAGAGGATACATCCATACTGTGCAGGACTACGGTGGTGCTGCACATCCTGTTTGTTCTTGCAGTTCTTCAGCTGAGGAGGCACCAGCTCTCATTTCAGTATTTATATTTCCCTGGAGCAGCACCAACTGTATTTCAATATAAACGTAACGTGGTTAATTGAAATCAGTAAGTTCAGCAGTCATTAATAACAAATCTCTGGGAAGGAATATCCCTGCTGCAGTTAATGATCAGCACAAAAAAGACCCTCTTTCAAAGTGTAACGGCGAGCTCGGGGTTCATTTCATCGTTGATTAGAGTGAGTTAAACTTTGCCCCTGTCTGTAAGTTGTATATTTAAATATGAGAAGTTAGCAATATTTGAAGTTATCAAAATACCACAGGTGCTTTGGAACAAATCCAGCCCTTATGGCTGATCCCCAAAAGAGTGATGTGACTGTGAAGAAGAGAAAAGGGGGAATTAGCCAGCAGAAGTTAGAATGGACCAAGTTCTGCTGTGAGCCTCAGTGCAGAACAGATTTGAGCCTCAATGGAATCAACAGGGTTCCTCCAGATCTGTGGGAAAACTGGCAGAATCTGACCCAGCCTGAGGCTCTCACTACAGCCCAGAGATGCTATTGCAGGTGACAGCTGGCTTTGCTCTGAATTGCAGGAATGCTCTGGATGTTTAAAACTGCCTATAGGATTGCATTAACACTGTGAATTCCTTTGGAAGGCTGGCTGTGTAAACTAGGGGGACTCTGCCCCTGTGGGTACAGCATAATCAGAATATGCACTATGGTTGGGGCAGTAACAGAAAAAACAGACCAACTGTGATGTGAAAATGGAAATCCAGATACAGGTCCTGAATTAAATTCTCTCTATTAGAATAGAATGTCTGAGAGTGGCTTTTTCCTAGAGGGCAAAAGGAAGACATAATCTCAACAACAAGCAAAAGTCTACTGTAAATACATGAAGCAGTGGTGCTGGACTGTGGAGTGGGCTTACAAATTTCTTCTGCTGGATGAGATCAAGGCCTTGATATCATTTGGGGTTAGCAGAGTTTCTGTTGGTTTGCACCAGGTCTGGGTTCAGAAGGATTCAGTCACAGCTGCTACAAGTCTGTGAGTGGTTGAGAGCTTGGTGAAGCTCCTGATCTGTCTGTACAAGGAACTGGGTGATTCCTTACCTAAAATGCTCATCCTTTCATTGTGCAGGAAACCTGTTGGGAAGGGCAGATCTCACCCTGTGGCTCACCACAGTGAGAAGATCTTCTCCATGTACACAGCCATGGCTAACCATAAACCCTTCCCCTTTAATCAGAGTGAGAAATGCGGTTTGGAAGGGGAAGTGGCAGAAAGTGCACGTGTGGCAATTACCTATGGAATACCAAAGAGGGGAGCCTAGGAATGATGAATGGAGGGCAACAGGCACCCTAAGTGGATTATCTACTGGGGGAAATTTACTGCACACTTGAAAATGACACAAACCCAGTCTCACAAGTCCATCCTTGATCATCTCAAGCGGTGCTTGGACTGTCAGGCTTCTGGCTGGAAAAACTGCATTTCCTTTCTCCCTGTATTTTGACATACAGGCTTTTGTTTCCCAGCACAGCCTCCAACTGTAACTTGAGTGGTGAAATAACTCCAGTACAGGAACAGAGATTTTCCCTTCTTCCAATTAGAGGCACTACCCTGTAAGTCCTGCAGTAGGTGTATCTCTGTGGCACTGCTGAACACTGTGGAAACGACTGCTGCACACACTTCACACAGGTGACAGCTATATAGAGGCACTGTGGAAATGAAAACAAAAATGCTGTGTACATAATGCCATGATGGATTGCTTCCTAAATGTCACAGAGTGCTTTGGTGTGGAGTCTCACTGAGGGCTCTTGTTGGTGCTGCCTAGGATTTGTTTAGTCTGTGAGTACCTGCAGGTATATCCAGTGTTAGGACAGCCTTGGTGGTTAGAAAGGGAACAAAATGAAACTATTTACCTAAATTTAAAGTCTTTGTGCTCAGGAAAGGAGACTATATCTTCAGGAAATTCGAGATCACACTTGTGGGTGTGTAAGGGTATAGTGAAACTGGCTTTCACAATCATGGCTTTTCAGGCCAAACACCCAAAAAGATCCCAGTTGGTCATTGAACCATAACTCGCTCAGGTGGGACTCGTGCACCTGCAGAATGGGAATGTGGCCACTCTCCTGCCCTCTCAGGCTCACCAGAAAACCATCATGGTACCTGATACACACCTGAAACCTGTACTGAAGACAGCAAAAGCAACTTCCAGTTCCTCCTTGGAAGATGTTTCTCACTGCAGAAAACACTTTTCATGGGATTCCATGTGGTTTTCCAGCATCATCTTTAATTGGTGTGTGAGAAGCCTTTGGAACTATGTGCTGCTGGCTTGTATGTGAAGTTATACTGGCTGATGATGGCTGAATCTCAATACTTATGACCAGGATATATTACACTATCAGAGCAACTCTGCTAGGAAGCCAGCTGGAGAATGAGGGCTGGCTTGGGAGCTCTCCATCATCAGATAATAGCTTGAGCTCCATAAAATCTCTTTTTAGCATGAAGTTCCATTTCTGGAGCACAGCAAATCCATGGACAATTGCTTGTTCCATCATGGAAGTCAAAACATTTTATCCTTTCAAAATCAAATTTTATTTCCTTCAGGTCCCTATACAGTATCCTGAGCCCAGGTCATTTGTTTCCTCCATCATGATGCTCCCAGTAGGATAAAGTAGGAAGAGAGAAGTTGTGATATCATTTGAACTGAGAATTTTAGCTGCTTTTCCTCCTGATGAAGAAAAAGACCCCACTATTAGAGGGGCTCATCAGCAGGGAAACGGTCCACCAGCTGGTTCCCCAAACACCACAGCTGGAAAACGGTGGCTGAGCCAGCAAAATCAGAAGTGCACAGCTCAGCACTGGTTTCCTGTCAAGGAAGATGAGATCCCCTTCCCTTCCCCCTCTCCATCAAGGCAGATCAAGACAATCAGAGCTTTGTAAAATAAACAGTGGATGCAGTAGAGGCAAACTGTGCTGGTATTCCTGTCACCTCCAGGGGTTGAGGGGGTTTGCCAGGTTATTGGGAGTCTTTGTGTCCTTTCAGAGTGGATCTTGGTGCATGAAGGCTGAGTGCTGGGGTCTGATCTCCAGGAGCTGGGCAGCCCAGGGCAGTGACCTTCCCCACGCAGGAGTGGGGGAGAGAAAGAAGAAGGAGGAGATGCAGCTCATAACAAATAAAAAAAAGGATTAATGAGCTGCAGGAACTGGCACAGAGCCACCCCCCCCCAAAATCATTAACATGGTCAGGTTCAGGAGAGCTCTATTAAAGTGTCTATCAAAACCCTTGCTCTCAAATGGATTTATTGGATGAGAAGGAGGAGCTGGGGTACAGTGCAAATACAGTAATAACGGGCCTGGCCTCTCTGTGCCAGCAATGCCTGCTTACTGGAAAAGCTCTGTGAGATGCAACAATTTGCTGGAAAATCAGAGAAGTGGAATTTAAAAGCAGAGCCTGGGAAATGCTGAGACTCAGATCTTCCAAACCAACCCAGCGAGAAGGGAGACAGGCCTGGGGAAGGACAGGGATGCAGTGCTGCTCTGGAAACCTCCTGAGCACATGGTTTATGGTGAAGATCCCACCTTCTAGGAGAGAGGAACTGCTCTGGATTACTCCAGAGCTGCTCCAAGAGCTGGGCCAAGGGTGGCAGAGCTCAGGAGGCACAAGACAAAGAAAGGACTGGTGCAGATTACACTGGAATTTTTGGACAAGGAAAACTTTTGGACAATTCATTACGACAGGTGTCAAAGGCTATCTAAATTAATATGGTGATATTTGAAGACCAGAACAAACTGAACCAACTGGAGGAAACTGTCTTGTTCCTTCAGGACTTATGTCCAGAGGAGCCCAGACCTGTTTGGGTGCTCCTGCCCAGGTTTGCAAACCTGTAAGTCCAGAATGTGTCAGTTCTCCCTCCTCGTTTATGCCAGCACACAGAGAGAGAAACACACACATGGATCTGCCTTCCGCCCAAACTCCTGCTGTTTCCATGGTCCCACTGGATTCCCTCTGTGTTTGGAGTCCAAGGGCTGCACTGATCTTTGATGACTGGACTTGCAATATGCTGCTTCAGGAGCTGAAATTCAATTTCTTTTACACTTAACCTCAAAAGTTCTCACAACAAACACTCAGCAAAGCCTGCCTCATGGAGGGCCCCAGGGGCCAGCATACAGCAGTTGCCCGATAGGAGGGACTTCTTAGTTTTATTTATTTATTTTATATGGATTCTTAAGAAACTGAGGACCTGAAGGGTGTTTCGAGGCAGTCACATGGATGGAATGGTGGATGGAGGGTTGGGTTGCTGAGCACATCTTGTCAAGCATGAGAAGGAATGGGGGCCAGCAGTGTGGCTTCACTAACAAAGCAGCAGATGGGAATTTCAGCCATGGGAACGGGAGTGCACAAACCTCCAGGTGGGGGTCAGACCAGAGCAATGTTCAGATCGGGACAGGGCTGGGAGCTGGACCAGCACATGCTCTTCTGCTTCACCTTGGGTATTTCCAGGTACTCTGGGGAAAGGATAAGTGGAAGAGACAGGTAAGTCTCCTGCAGCTCTAATTGCTTCCTTTTCCTTATAGACACAGTCACAGCTCTCCTTACAGATGTGCAGACTTTGAGGTACATTCCAGCCTACAGTGACACAGGGAGAGTGTGTCAGGGACACAGATCAGATCACTCAGTGAAGCAGCAGGGCCTGAGGAAAGCCAGGGCTCAGACACCAGAAAGGAAAGGAGGGGTTAGGAACAGCTGGAGCTTTGCAGGCAGGAGGGTCAGGTCTGCACAGCATGAAGATCATGGTCTGACCATCAGCTCCCACAATGTCTGGGCTCAGCACAGGGTAGGGGCTTGGTGATTTAGGTCTGTTCTCCTCAGGTGTAATGCCAGGAAGTGGATGCTGTGGGGAACAACAGCCTGGAGTTAAAGATATCCTAATGTCAGCAAAATTCTCATGTGCTTGGGCACGAGCCCTGCTCCTCTGCCCACTGACACCCATCATGGCAGGGTGGGGGTACCTGAGCTCCACCTGCATCATGTTGTGTTCACAGATTATTCCTTTAACCTGTCAGATGGCAGGTTTAGATGAGATATTAGGATAAAATTCTTCCCTGTGAGGGTGGGGAGGCCCTGGCACAGGTTGCCCAGAGAAGCTGTGGCTGCCCCATCCCTGGAAGTGTCCAAGGCCAGGTTGGACGGAGCTTGGAGCAACCTGGGATAGGGGAAGGTGTCCCTGCCCATGGCAGGGGGTTGGAACAAGATGATCTTTAAGGTCCCTCCCACCTCAAACCATTCTGTGATTATTAGGGCCAAGTTAACACCTGACAAAACTGCTGTGAGTCCTGATGTCAACTTAAACGCCTTATGTACCAGATCTCATGGTGATAAATCATGAGACAACATGAAACTTGAGAAATATTTCACTGCCTCAAAGTTTAAGCACAAGAACAAGTCCCAGGATACCTCAAGTTAATTCTACGCCTGAGTGTTTTCTACAGCAAGGATGGATTTAAACATGTGGTTAAATGTTTTCCTGAATCAGAGCCCTCAGTGGTAAAGAATGAAGAGACATTATTGGAGATGCAGTTTATACCTAACACTTGGCACATTAGGCAGCACTCGTGTGGTTAAAACACACTTTTTCATTAAAAATTATAATTGGGGAAAAAACAAATTAGAGCCAAAATGAAATAGGCTTTTTATTTTCCCCCTTTTACCAAGAGATTATGTATTTTCCAAACACAATTTCTCTAATCCATATCTAATGCATTAGAGGCATTCTGCTATTTTGTTCTAGACAAACAAATTTCCCACCCAGTGTGGGATCACAGCCCTGTTCCAGAGAGAAAAACAAGTCATAATAATGCTGAGGCCACTAAAGGAAAATGTTAAAATAATTAAAATATGAAAGAAGCTGCTGTCTTCCTGGGATTTCAATTTCAGAGGTGCCTGAGGGGAGGGGGTTGGATATCTCACACTGATACACTGTTTGATAAAGTGTGATAAAGACTTAGAAAAATTGGCAGATTAAACTGAAATAAAAGCTGAGGATGTTTGCATTCAGAAAGCTATTAAAAGCAGTGTGATTGAGCAGCAAGAAGCTTCTCTTTTATGCAAGAATGCACTGGAGTGGGCTGTTTGCTGCATCGATGTCAAGGAGATCAAAGAGTTGTTTTTGTCAGTGGCACTAACTGTTCTTTTTGGCTGCTGGCTTGGATGTGCAGTTGGAAGTCTCCAGGATCCTGCTGTGCAGTGATGCACCACAGTGATGGGACTGAAGCTCCAGGAAGATGTGTGGACATGTCCTAAAGTGATGCCTCCCTTCAAAAGACCCTAAAAAAAACCAAAACAAAACAACACCTTTTGGGGTAGGTGTAGTGAAAGATGTAAACCTGCACAGCACAGAGATGGCTCTCCTGGTGTTTGCCTTCTTAAGGATTTTTTCCCTCAAAACTTCTTGGAGGTTTTGCCTCCATTCAATTGCCTCCAAAACAACGGTCCCCTTTTTAAGTTGGTTCAAACTCAGGCTGTCAGTGTGGTGCCTAAAACTGGGAGAACAATTTGATAGATCATTCTTCACCTCCCCTATTAGTTAATTAGCCATTTGTCTTTCAGATGGACAAGGGTGCATGCCCCCACGAGTGCCCTCATTTCCATGTGAAACCACAGGTTAACTTACAGACCAGCGGGTTAAAAGAGGACAAGTGAATGATCTGGTGGTGTCTGAGGGAAGGAGTGACTGTCTGATTGATCTCAAAAGAACTGACAGCAAAGTGGCTGCTCCCAGCCAGAGAGCCCACGGACCAGCCAGAGCCTGAGATATGCAACGAGTGTGTTTGTCAAACAGCCACCAAGCTGTTCGTAGAACCAGCAGCAGTGATGAGCAGGTCCATCCTCTGACAAACCCCAAACAGGGTGACACGCAGCATCAAAGCTGGGACAAGCAGCTGAAGGAACAGTTGTGCTGAGAATGGTGCCCACATGGAGACCTGATGCTGTGAGAGCCATTTTGCTTCCTCCTGCCAGGCAGCAACACAAGCAGATTGCTCTGCCTGTGATTCCACTGCCTCCAAACACCTCGGCAGGTCCCCCTGGGAAAGGAGTGTCCCAACAAAGAGGATGTGGCTGGGCTGAATGGGTGCTGAGATGAACCTGCTCCAGGTCCTGGGTGGGCAGAGGAGCCAAATTGCTCTGGGAAAAGGTCAGGATGGGTTTTGGCTACAAGGAGACACTTCCTTGCTCTCTTCCTAAACGCTGGAGTCGTAAAAATATGATCTGTAAGTTATCTGTAACAAAAAATCCAAGCAAGCACTGATTCAGCAGCAGCAACGTGGGTCACACATACCAGCAGATTTTAAGTTTACAGCAAGTCTTGCTACTTTTCTAACTCTCTCCCTCTCTCCTCCAACCCAGACTGCTCTTTTATTTCCAATTGCCTCCCTCTGGCAGCTTTATATTGGTGACCTGAGGGTGCAAATTAGATGTTTGAAAATACAGCAGTTAAATCAACAACTCTGAAGTGTAATAGAGGTCAGGACAGTTTGCTTCCAACTCAGTAGCTCAGTTTCTGCTTTGGTTCATGCTATCTGCATTTTGCAAAGTCCTTTGATTTCTGAACAGGGCGAAAACAGGGCCCAATACTCCTTCTGTTCAAACCTCCACCTCCGTGAATTTTCTCCCTATTTATTTTTAGGCTTCTAAAAAGAGGCAGTGGTTCCCTTGGTTCACTCTCGGTAATTTTCTGGGACAGGCTCCCAGTCTGGACTACGTCCTTTGCCCTGGAGCTCTTCTCCTAAATCTATCTGTCACTGCAACTGGGCAAAGGAACACATTTTCCCCCGGATTTTTCGGTCTGTCCTGCTGCCAGTCCATCAGTGTCTGGTCCCGTTACATCCTGTCTGTCCTTAATGGGCTCGTTAACATTTGGATAGGCTCGCACACGCTGCTGACAAAACACCCCCACAGCGCTAAACAAACACCACAAACCAGGAGAACCACAAGCAGGAGCTGTGGAATGGGGCTGCAGGGGGAATATTTCACGATAATATCTGAGCCTTGTAATTGAAGGCTGACTACTGTGGGGGAAGGAGTGATCCTGCTCCTCTATCATACACCCGAGGCTTGGTTCATCTGTCTTGATTAGCAAAAGTTTAACTATCACATGCCTTTAATTAGTGGCTTTCTCAGAAGGCTCGTTGGTGTGAACAACCAGGGCCAGATGGAAACGGAGCTGGGCGGGGAGGGGGCAGCTCACTGTGTGAGCTGTTTGGAGGGAATCCGGGGCCACACTCACTCAGGTCACAGTCTTTGGGATGGATATTGCTTCCCAGCATTGCAGAGGAATTGAGTCATAAACCAGGCATCTGCTCTGGCCTGGGGAAGAGGGATGTGAGCACTGTTAGAGGGACTCTGGAAGACAGAGGTCCCCCTTGCAACGCCGGGCATGCCAAGCACCAACACCAACCACACTGACACAGGTGGTTGCAATATAAGACTCAGGCCTTTGGTTCCAGACCCTTCACATTTTATTAGGCATCCTTAGAGTGCCTGCTGCTTGAGGGATGAGAAGAGAGAGAGCTGCTGCCTACAACGTGCCTCAATCCCCCAGGAGCAGATGAAACTCAGCACAAAGGAAAGGAAAACTGTGAGCATCGCTGGCTAAGGGATTCTAACAAGTACTTTTGAGGAGGTGCATGGTGAAGAAGAGGAGACTTGGGGTGGGGAATGATCTGCTCTGAAAGCTTTCTCTTTACAGAAGGAGGGTTTGTACAAACATGGCCAAACACTGAAGCTGCTCTGAGCACAGAGCAGGTGGCTCCAACACCTCAGCCAGCAGTTAAATCTCTTTGGTTTAGTGTTTTAGTGTGAAGGGCTGAGTCCTCTTGGAGGGCAGGGAAATGCCATATGGGGAATTTAGAACAGATTATCACTGACTTTGGTCTGCTTTTGTGGTTTTTATTTGGTTTCAAAGAGGCTTCATGTAGGAGACTGTGGAGCGCTCCCCTCCTTGGGACCTTTGTTCTCCTGTCAGGCAGCCACAATTTTAAAAGCACAGGAGCTGTTCCATCTGAAATCGTTGGCCCTCATGTAAACAAGGCCATTAAATAGAGGAAAAGACAAATGATGCTTGAGGGCATGTGCTTCATTCTGTCTCAGAAAGCTTTTGCTGGCTGGGTGATCCCTCATGCACCTTGGAAAGGTCTGGTCTGTTAGAGAGAGTAAACAAGTCCTCACTTTACCTTTCCTTTGTCTCTTCCTTTTCTCTCCCTCCTTCTTTCCCATATTCCACCTTCCCATTTCTACTTTCCCTGATTTATCATCTTCCATTCTGCGTATCCTGGAGGCAGAATGCAATTTTTTACAGGCAGGATTTCTAAATCCTTTTACTTTACTTCAGATTCTTTCTGATCACCTCCAGACTGTGTGTGCAAACACACACACACACACATATGTGCATTTGTATGTGCCTCTCAAAACATCTTCTCTTTTCCTTCCCAATCTCCTTTCATACATTCTTTGAGTTCACTAGTCCTATTTTCATCAAAATATATTCTTTATTCCCCCTTTTCCTCTCCTTTCATCAATACAGAATAATAAACAGGTCGGATTTCCTATTTTGGCTTGCTTTTCCAGGAGCTGTACTATTTTTTTTTTAATTTATTTTTATATTTTTCCTTTCCTTTCAAAGAAATCATCTTTTCCCTCCCTTGGTCCCTGGCTTCTCCTCCAGTATTTTATTCAGGCTATGGATGATTGTCTCCATACACTCCTTTTATACTATGAAATGAATTGCTAATGCAACCCCTGCTGGGAGAAGCACAGTCTGATCTTGTCCTAAATAGGGCCCTGTTTGCAGGGGATGATGTATAAATGTATGGACTGCATTATTATATATTCACTTAGCGGAACACAGGCCTCGAAAGAGGCCTCTGCTTATTCCATAAATGAATTCCTGGGGAGAGGAGATGCATCCAGCCTGAAGGTGCCTTGAAGTCCATCCCTGCTCCCCTGGCATGGCTGCTCAGCGAAGCCTGGCATCAACCAGAAGCATATTCACTGTGACAGGGTCTGGAAAGGTGAGGGGGGACAGGCCCCATGTCATCCCCAGGGGCCACAGCACAACGTTCCACCAGAGATCCGACCACCTGGCCAAGGTGCTCCCTGGCAGGAGGGGAGTCCTTGCTCAGAGCTGTGCCAGGAACCAGCCCTTCTGAGCTGGGGGAAACATCCAGGTCTGCTGAGGGGGTAGGGGCAGATTATGGGCTCTGAAACTCCCAAATCAGCCCCACTGGATGAGGGGTGCAGTGCTGATCCCTCTTCTTGCAGTAAAATGCACCAGCAGGGCTAGAGCAGGATACAACCCCCAAAATTCCATTAAATGCAGTGCTAGGATTTCCCCTGAGCTGCTTATGGTTTTATATAAACTCTGAGAATAAGAGGGTGAATAGGATATTCTTTCAGTCCCATGGGGTACCACAGTCATCCTGCCTGGTCCTGGTGCAGCCCCATAACTGCCCCATGGGTTATATCCTAATCCATGGCCAGGAGGGTGGTGGAAATACCACGGAATCTGTGGGATGCTCCTCAGAGGAGCACCGTACAGCTTCCAACTAGATCCTGTTATGGTCTTGGCTTGGATTGTATTTACTGGCACAAAGGAGAAAAAAAAAAAAAAAAAAAGATAAAACTAGGTTTTCCCTTGTTTCATTTTATTTTTTCCCTTCTGGGCCAAGCTCTGGGCTGCTCTCAGAGAAACAGTAAACCATCCTATTAAATCAAGTCACCATAAGGCAACACACAGCACAGGCTGCGAGTGGAGTTTGCTGTTCTGCTGCTATCAGGTCTTATCCATCAGCCTGGCTCAGTTTCACCTGGGTTCACTCTTTTCTGAGCTAAACCTTGGTCCTGCACATAATCTCTGCCTTCCTCCTCCTCAGTATAAGCCTGAGAATAGAATTCCTTGAAGCTCCTGTAACATGCTGCTTGTGTTTGCAGTAAACCCTCTTGCTAATGGGCAAGGTTCATGCGATTTCCATTTGTGTTAGTCAGACCCCTGGGGCATACAACCTTTTTTTTTTTAAAAAAAAACAAACAAACAAAAACCTGCATATTTTAAAGTGTAAACAGAACCTGGTGTTTTCTTAAATAAATGTGACAATTGCAATAATGTTTTGCAGATTACAGGAGAAGGAACTTCAGGGAAACATTTCCAGAGCCTCAGCACTGTGTATTTTGCTGATGCTTAAATAAACTCTTCTTTGTTACTGCTGTTCTTTCTGCGGCGCTGTTAGTTGGATGCTACTTGAAAACCTTAAATGCCTAGAAAATCCTTCTGCTAGACAGGGATGTTCCTTTCTACCTTCTACCGTGCCCAGAAACCTCTCAATTCCCTCAGTGTCTCTGCACTTGGGCAGACAGCTCCCGCTTTTGCCTGTGAGTCGGCAGCTCCCTGGGCTCACAGTAACAACCCAAATCAACAGTGGCATGATTGAGACCTTATGCCTGGTCTGCTCCACGCTGCTGCCATCAGCCAGGCAGAGCCCATTTGACTCAGCCAGTGTGGTGACAGCGTGTTCAGTCCTGGCATATGAATAAAACCTCTGATCAGCCTGAGAGCCCTGGCTGTGCTCGTTACTGCCAGAGCAGGGAAGAGTCCTCCAGCTGGGAGGGATCTAACCATCCCTTAGCTAAGGTTTAATGTGGAACCAAATGAAGGCCGTCTCACCCCCTGAAAGCCGCACATAAAGCAGAAAGATAACTAGACTGAAGTTGTAAATCCAGCTTTTCTGCTTTTCTGGTGATGTGTTTCAGCCATTTGTCTCTGTGGCCTCCAACCCGAGCTCAGGAGCGCAGATCGTGGGTGAGAGGAACCAACTGAGGCCGAGGGGGCATTGCTGGGTATCTGCTGGCATTTCTGGGTGTCTCTGCCTGGTGTTGCCAGACCTCTGCATTCTCGAGTGAAAAGTACTCAGCCTGAGAAGTGCAGGTGTTTAGGGCAATATTGTACCTGCCTGTCCCAGTGTTGGACAAGCTCACTGGTCTTGACAAATCGAGGACCTTGGTTCGCACCCCAGCACCATCTTGCACGGCTTTGGGGCCCTGAAGGTTTCAGTGCTGGCTACCAAGAGGTCTGTACTCATCTGGCCTCTCCATGCTGATAAATGGGAGTAGCACTAGGGAAGGGATGGGATAATATCTCCTGGTTGGGTGCCACCTTCCTTTTGGTGGCTTGCTAAACTCCATACTCATTTCTGTCTCCGCTATTCTCAGGAACTTTTACTTGCCAAGCTCCTTCAGGAGCTGGCAGTGCTGGGAGGCTCTCCTGGGCAGAGGTGGAGCAATCGGTGTGTACGCTAGGATGTATATTTGCCAGTGGAGAAAGCGCTGAACATTTAGGAATGCCCTGGTTGCCCCTGTGCTGTGCGTTACAGCCACTTGCAGAGGAACCGGGTAGGATTCAGAACCAAGGAGAGCTCCAGCCGTGACGCCGAGGATGCTCCTTGCCGGCGCTGACGAGAAAAGATTCGATTTCGTTGGTACCACCAAAAGAGCCACCCTAGTGAGATAATTTGGGGTATTGTGGTGCCGCCGAGCTGACCCCATGACCCCATGCCCACGCCATGTGGAGCTCTCCTGTGGAGGGCACTGGTGTACTTTCCCACTAACCAGCTCACACAGCGTGCACAGAGAGAAACTCTGGCTCTCTGGTGATCACTCATCTCCTGGAGGGATGTAGAAATTGTGTGCAAAACCCCAGTGATTTTAAAGGCAGGGACCAGGAGAGAAACGTAGCATAAAAGGCAGATTTTTTTTTTTTCCTTACAGTCTTCTTCCAGTTTTGTTTCCTCTATGCTTAGCGTCTGAATCCCTTTCAACCTTCACACCATATTGGTATGGATTACATGCCTCTATTAGTTATGTACCTTAATTCCCACTTTGGGACCTGCTTACACTGTCTTGCAGCTTGCTCCATCTTACTCATCATTTCCAAATTAGCTGAACTTGATTGAGCCAGATCAGGCTGCAGCCCTCATGCACAAAGGCAAAGAGAAATTAGTCACTGCGCTGCCACCTCTGCAAACTCGTGCTTTTAAGAGCATGGCTTTGTGCATCTGAATCGAGCAGAGGCCACGTCTCTCCTGATGCTTCAGTAAGAGTTTAATAAGGTAAAAAAGTTCACGAAGCTGAAAGGCTGAGTGCAGTTCAGATGCGTTTATTGTATCAAGCCTTCCCTGCCTTGCCCTGTGTCTAGACAACATCTTGATAAAAGCAGCAGTGACTGGCAAGGGGGCGGGGGGATTGTGTTGATATTCTGTTGCCAGAAGTAAACCAAACTAATGGCATTAATGTGGGTTCTCGTGGGTGTAACCAGAATTAAGAGCTCTGGACCCGTGAGTGTGGGTGCATTTGCTGCGCATGGAATGCAAATGAGTGAAAAAAGTTCGACGAGGCTTGAGCTAAAAAGGCAAATTGAGCTGAGCTGCACATTCACTTTGCCCCTGGATGCCAAGAAAGCTTGCTTGAAGATCTGCAGAAATAAGCCTTTTTTCCCCCCCTCTCTTTTCCCAAGGAGTTAGAGCGTGCTGTAGAGTGCTTCGTCTTTTGTGCAGTGCTCCCATTTTTTGTTTCTCTTCTGGTTCCTTGTTTTATGTTTCATGCTCCTGAATTGCTGCAGTCATTCCCTTGTTCTATCTTCCAACAATTGTCAAGCAAAAAAAAAAAAAAAAAAAAAAAAAAAAAAAAAAAAAAAGAAAAGAAAAAACCCCAAACATTCTGCAAACTAACTTTACACAGCACCACAGACTCCTACCCTGGCAGAAACTCGAGCTTGTTTGCTTTATTTAAAACTACTCCCTTGCACACATGATATAACTTCACAGATGCCTGGAGTCTATTTACCTCCTGGCTTATTTATCTTGAAATGGCCAATGGAAACTGCTCACATTTTTGTCTTGATAAGAATCCAATCACGGAAATTGATTGAACTTCTTCTTTGAGCTTTTCTCTCGCATTTACACTTTTCAACCAGCCTGAATTGTTTAATCTACAGTTAATTTAGAGACATACAGCTGTGGCTCTGATATATCAGGAGATCAAGATAAATGGCTGGAGTGTTCTTATGAGCAAAAATCTCTCCAGATTCCAGTACATAAATCATTTGTTGTGAAATCGCTCATTGTCTTTAGGCAATGTCATAGTGAAAAATTCAATCTATTCATGAACAGAAAGTCAAGGGATTAGGAATGGTTTGAAGGGAAAGACACCACTTTAAAGAAAAAAAAAAAGGAAAAAAAAAAAGAAAGATTTATCTCTTAATGCTCCCCTAACACAACTTCCCTGCCCTTGTTTTGCAGTGTGGACTCTTGAATTCAATTTCCCACTCTTTGTCTGCAAACTCTAGTCAATAGGAAGCGATGAAGATGTCCCCAGGGGAAGAGGGGTGTCTTTGTTTGTATTAATTCAGGAACATTTTCTCACTCTTTATTCCCTGATGCAACAGAGGAAAGCTGGAAAGTGGCTCACTGATGTTTTCTTACTGAGGGTCAGCCTGTGATCCATGTGCTTCCAGAGAAATTATTTACTTGGGCTCTTTCTGCAGAGCTCAGGGAAGGGCTGGGTAAAATTCAGGCCCTTTTTTGAAACCTTGATAGACAAGAGTGTCCCCAGTTTTTTGCCTGTTCCTCTCACACATAAAACGTCTCCTTTCACTTGAGTTACAACCTTCCACCTTGAGAGGGTGAGGGATCATTGTCAGTAATGGAGGAAGTTATTTGCTGGAGGAAAACTGGGAAACTTGGGGTTCAAAAGACACAAACAGCATTGTGGAAGTATCTGTGTGAGTGAAACAGAATAGACAAAAAAAATGCCCCCAGAATAAAGTTAAGGAGGGAATGGAACCACCCTGCACTTCCAGGTCTGAGTGACTTGTAGAAGTTTGCATCCCAATTCAAATTTCCCAAGTGGGAATTCACATGTGAAACTAAAGGCTGAGGATACCCAAGTTCAAACCAGACCAGATCTCTGGACCTGGAGCTTGTTACAGAAATGATGGGCATAAACACTCAAGACCAACATCTTTCTCTGTTCCAGGGAATGCTGCATGACACAGGGGGTTGATATTTTCTCTCTTGTAGTGTTCACAAGAAATTCTTTTCCAAAGACATGATCACAGCCTCCTAGAGCCAGAAGGTGAGGGGGATATCCACAGGCCACCTTTATGAAGATTTTTGTATATATTTAGGTGGCCTAAATTCCACCTAAGCCTTTATGACTTTCTTATTGGCTGGTTTTAGACCTTCATATATCCCTGGTCAATAAGGAAACATTAGACTTAGGGACTTAAAGATTTAGGTAGAATTTAGGCCATCTGAACATGTCCCTCTGAGCCTTTGTGCTAATTCTAAGGCTTCATTTTCTTTTCCTGTCCTTTGCTCAGATGGATTAATGGAGTTATTGCCCATCTCCCCTTTACTTTCCCTCCTCCCTTCCCACTCTTCTGTCCTCAGCTTTGTATCACACTTTGGAATGCTCCACAAAGATGGCAAAAGAGTGTTTGCTATTTATTAGCCCAAATCCACAACCTAATGAAGAAGAATGTTTATTTATTCTGAGGAATTCAGCCCCTGGAGTCCTTCAAACATTGAAGTTCTAACACTTTTCACCTGGAACAGCTGAGCTGGCCAGGAGAGACCAAGCTTTGATGGGAATACTTGATACAAATTTCTAGCCAAGCAAAGCAGCAATGTTACTGCACACAGGATGAAAATCCCAGCCTGGAGGAGCATACACGTGAAATTGTGAATCATTTAATAGTCCTGATGAAAAAAACCTCTCTAGGAGTGGGAAGGTTTTTGCTTGCCGTGGCAAAAACATCCAAGATCCCTGTAAAAAGGCACCTACTCCTTTTTTTTTTGTTTGTTTGTTTGCTCTGCATGGCTATCAGCAGGTGACTTCCCTTGCCCTGAAGCAGCTCCATCACCCAGACACAGCAATTTACTCTGAAGCAGAAGCAAAGCCACTGCTCTGCTTGGCTACTGTGGGCGATGTCAAATGCAACAGGGAGCCTGAAGCCAGCTTATTTCAGCCTAACCTAAGGCAACAGTCAATGTGACTGCTCTGTGCTCCAGCTGCTTCCCAGCTTTAATCCATTTAATTTGGCAAAGTGGTGCTAATGAGATTTCATTGACAGGAAGGCCCACACCAGGACTGAGGGTCTCAAGGGGAGATGCTGAGGCAATTGCCCGAGCTCCTTGGGAAATGCAAGTCTAAGTGTTTCAAAATATTCCACAAGTCCCCAGCTTCCAGAGGAGGCTTTATAAATGTGTTTATTATACAGGTACATGGTTATTAAAGTGGGATTTTATGGCTACTTCAGCAGATACAAAGCGCAACAAGATTCCATCTCTAATAAGTAATAAATATGGGTCTCTTGGCACTGCTTTGCCCTGTCACCTACAAACCAGGTTTATCCTAGTTTTGAAGACCTGGAAATCTGAACAGTTGACAAAAACATGGTTTAAATACTAACCTTCATGTCTGAACCTATTCTCTGAACCCCACCCAGAGCTGAGGGATCAGTAACTATTGAGTGGGTTGTACAACATGATCCTCACACTGTGCAAATGACATCTGAGAGCAAGGAACACATCGGTCCTGAAATGATTTTGAGAATCCCACCAGAAGACATCAAACTAACCAAAAATCAAACTGTGGGCACTGAGAAATGTGGGGTGGAAGAAACGTAGAGAAATTCATCCTTTTTCCCCCCGTTTGATGGAGGCAGTTTCAGGTGTACGATGGGTTTGCATGGTGGATGTTTGTTCATCTGATGCTCAAAAACCTTTTTGACCTCCTTATGTATTTGCTTGATTACTTCGCTGTCTTCAAAATTGTAGCATTTTCCCCACATCTGAAATTAATTTGATTTGTTATTATTCTTCCCCAGTATGTAAAATTGAACAACATCTTCTTTCTAATGACCTGTTTTAAATTGAAATACTGTTATCACGTTCCTAATTTAGTCTTCTCATTCTTGGACTGAACAAACCCGATTCTTTCAGTCTTTCTTAAATCACATTTTCAAAACATCTAATCATTCTTGTTGTTCTCTGCTGGACTCATTCCAGCTTGTCTACATCCTTCTTGTGGGTTGGTGCCCAGAAGTGTGCACAATATTCCAGCTGAGATCTGACCAGTAGCAAATAGAGTGGAATAATTACCTCCTGTGCCTTTCAGATGACACTCTCGTTAATGCTATTCTAAAATG